>NC_137611.1:27416882-27626332 GCF_963280865.1 Gymnoscopelus braueri | reverse complement strand
GAGCGAGAGAGTGAGAAAAAATCCATCTTGCTCGCTCTCTCTCGCTCTCTAGCCTCGGTATCTCTTTACACATTCTACTAGAATTGCAGTGGTGTGTAATGCATATCGAGTTAATACTTTACGTATTATTCATGCGTTGCATGTTAACCCGTTAAGACCGGGAACGCATCTGTGTGTCATTTTAAGATTTATTTGGCTATTAAAAAATAGCAGATATAGATAGATCTGCTATTTTTTTAAATGAAAATTTGAATATGTATTGAATATATACATTTTCTAAGCGAACATTTGTAACAAAATTTTTTTGCTTCTGGGGGTCCCTGGTACTAAATATTTTGAGATGGGGTCCGCGGCCAAATACATATAATTTTGGGGGTCCTTGACATGAAAAGGTTTGAGAACCACTGATATTATATAGCAAACCTAAAGTGTTTCAGAAAACTGTTAGGATTTAGAAGATCATTTGTAGAATCGACCTCAGATCTGCTATTTTAGGAAATATCGTAAAGCTTGCCAAATCTTTGAATATATACTTTCTAAAGCGAACATTTGTAACTCAAATCTTTGCTTCTGGGGGGTCCCTGGAACAACATATTTGACCAAATGTTCGCTTAAAAAAATTAAGATTTGCACACATTTTCCAAGATGTTTAAAAAAAAATAACAGATCTACAAGCTCAAGCCAAAGAAATCTGAAAATGACACAGAATGCGTTCCTGGTCTTAAGGGGTTAAGTGCTGGTTCTTGCCCAGAGAGTGCCGCACATTAAAGGCTTTCACCGTTTGTTTTCATCAGAGGCATGGCGGCGGCCGTTTTTTTTTCATTTCAAATTGCCTGTTGACCCCCCGTGAAGAGATAGAGAGTACCGCGCCAATGGCCCCTGGCTGACCCTATGGTCAGTGTGGCATCAGTAGGACGTGGTGGCACCTTTAATGAGAGACACACCATGGCTGTGTGTGATGTGAATCATACAGGGCGTCCTCCGTGTCGACGACGTGGTCGTGCGTTGCACACTGTCTTTTAATGATTATTAGGAAGAGGAGCCTGGTGGAGAGAGGCTGGACAGATGGCTTCTCTGGAGGGAATCCCCATTAGGAGCAGCTGTCACAAGTGAAGTGAAGACCAGTTACCTTAAATGATGCATCCTCTCCCACATCCTTCCTGTTTGAGGAAGGTGCAGCGCGGCGTGTGAGGGGCATGACGAGAACATGTCCCTCTGTGAACCTGCTTTCATCATCTATAAAGATGACAGCTTTGGACCATGGATTGATTTTAAAAGAAAACAAAGAGGCTGAGCTAATAACGAGGGACCGAGGGTGCTGTTCTGTTTGTTGTGGTCCCCCAGGGCGCTCCTGTGAGTGCTCCTGTGTTGCAAAATTAGGAGTTTTAATTTAACTCTGACGGTCTGACCAAAAATTGGTCCATTAAAGGGGAATACCGTTCATTTTTCACATTGAACTATGTCTTTAATACACCTTAGAGCTGTGGAAATAAGAAAAAATTCAGCTGGAAGTCAGATTCCCCATTCTAGTGAATGCAGCAGCCTAGAGGGCGGAGCCAAAAGTACACTGTGCGTATGTCACTGATCACATGACCTCAATCAATTCTCCAGTTCTAGGCAACATAAAAGGGGGGGGGGGGACTTTTTTCTTATTTCCACACAACAGCTCTAAGGTGTATTAAAGACATAGTTCAATGTTGAAAATGAGTGGTATTCCCCTTTAAAGTGTCTATTTTTACAATCTCGAGTTAACACTCGGATTAGACACTTTTTAGATTTTGCCGTATGGATTACAATGACCCAGACTGGGTGACCAGCCAGCAGGCTTGATTTCAATCCACTGTCCATTGTCACAACAATGCTTGCTTAGGGTCGGACAATGTGGGATCTCTGCTCTATTATGTAAAGTGTATTGGGACACTTTGTTGTGATTTGGCACTACTGAATTGAAATTCCGTTTCCTTTGTCCTGGGTTAACTTGGACGCGTGAGAAGGAGGCAGAGTATAAATAATAATATGATATAATATTTGCATGTTGTATTTGTCTTGTGCAAAACATTATTTACATCTCCCAGGGATATTATGCACATACGTGAGTGCACACATGTATGCATGAACACACATGGGGGGCGGGCACACACACGGCACACACACAAGGCACGCACGCACGCACACGGCACGCATGCACGGACGTGCAACATAGGGCTAACTACCGAACTTCAAAAGCAACAATTTCCTCTCCCAAGGGCTAGTTTGTCTTCATTACTGTACATCTACCTGATGTGCTCTTTATGAATCAAGGTCCAACATGAGTAAAGTTACTTTATGAAATGTGTTCAGAGTGGAGCTGCATGATGAAAGAAAACCTTATCAGCTCCGCTGGCTGCCTGCTTGCCTGTACAAAAACCTTTCCTTGAAACAGTGTGTGTCATGTACACCTGTGTGCCAGGCCCCCCTCCCCCTCCTCTCCCCTCCTCTCACCCCCCCCCCCTTCTGTGAAAATGTAGTTGTTCTTTTGAGGGAGTGAAGGTGCATATCTGCTCAGAGCAGTGGTGTAAAGTAACTAAGTACATTTACTCAAGTACTGTACTTGAGTACAATTTTTAGGCATTCTTTTTACTTTACTGGAGTATTTCCAATTGTCAGTACTTTTACTTCTACTCCACTACATCTCAGAGGCAAATATTGTACTTTTATTCCACTACAATTATTTGAAAACTTGAGTTACTAGTTACTTTGTAGATATAAATTATTACATTATAAAACATACATTAACCACTTTAGCCCTATTTTAAACCTTGGCTATTTGAAAATAGCAGATCTATAAGCTCACAACGCGTCTGCTATTTTCAAACATTTTAGTACTTTTACTTTTGGTACTTTAAGTACATTTTGATACCTATACTTTCTACTCAAGTAAATTTCGACTTGCAACAGAATACTTCTACATTGCAGTATTGATACTTTTACTTTAAGTAAAACATTTGAGTACTTTTTCCACCACCTGGAAAATGTAGTTGTTCATTTGAGGGAGCGAATATCTGCTCAGAGAGAGAGAGAGAGAGAGAGAGAGAGAGAGAGAGAGAGAGAGAGAGAGAGGGGGGGGTGGGGGGTGGGAGGGGGGGGGGGTTCATTGCTACTGTACCAAAACAAACAGGATAAATCTCAACCAGCAGCAAACAGAGGCGGTGGTGCAGAGAGACGAACAAACCTGACAACGGCCGCTGGGCTCCACAGCGACTACACACACTGCACTCTACCTAATCAAGCAGCCTTTTGAAAACCATGTGTCACTTTTATCCAGGCAGAAAGCAGAGGATAAAAGTGCTAGGGTGGGTGGTGGGTGCGGGTGCGGGTGCGGGTGGAGGGTGGGGGAGGCATGTGAAATAATGGTAAAGGCCAAAAGAAGGATAAGATTTATTTCTCTTTATATTTTCTTTCCTCTCAAGCAGCCTCTCTCTCTCGCTCCAGGTACATAGTGTGGGAAGTGTGTAGTGGAGCGAGGCGTGGGTACAACCCGCCTCAGCGAATAATGGGCTTGATTTATTGCTGTGAACATCTATGCAACCTCTATTAGCCCGTTAAGACCGGGAACGCATCTGTTTTTAGATTTCTTTGACTAAAAAAATAGCAGATCTTCAAGCTCGTAGCGTGGCACCGAGTGAAGTATTTGTGCAAATCTTTGAATATATATATTTTAACTAAAATCTTTGCTTCTGGGGGTCCCTGGAACAACATATTTTGAGATGGCGGGGGGGGGGGGGGTCTGTGGAAAAATACATATAATTTTGGGGGTCCTTGACATGATATATAGCAATGTGAGTAAAAAAAAAAGGGGAAAAAAAGAACTGTTAGGATTTAGAAGACATTTGTAGAATCCCCCAGAAGCAAAGATTTGAGTTTGAAAATGTTCGCTTTGAAAAAACATATATATTGACAAGATTTGCACGCATTTTCACGATTTTTAAAAAAATAGCAGATCTACAAGCTCGTAGCGCGGCACTCGGTGCCGCGCTACGAGCTTGTATATCTGCTATTTTTGAATAGCCCAAAGAAATGGAAAAAAAATGACACACAGATGCGTTCACGGTCTGAATGGGTTAGCTGATCCAAGGTGAACGCACGCTGTTTTCGTTTTGTCAGAGCCTTCGTTTAGATTTGTATAAATGTTGTTGTTGTTTTTCCAACCTCTGAATGCCGGTGGTGTCAGCGGTGTGTCTGAAGGGTGGGTTACTTAGTACAGCAGGCATACATACAGTACCTGCCTGTCTGAACCAACACTCCACTGAGTACACCCTTCAGTGAAGATGATAATTGCCAGCCGGCGTTTGATATGAAAAATACAAAACTACTGTATACGCGTGTGTGAATAAACATTCTGTGTGAGTCTTGACAGCATTATGTACTGTAAAAATCAATGTGATTATTATTATCCTTTTAACAAACAGTAGCCTGTCTATCTTTTATACCTAGTGGTTCTCAAACTTTTTCCATGTGAAGGACCACCCAAAATGATATGTATTTGGCCGCGGACCCCCATCTCAAAATGTTTTGTTCCAGGGACCCCCCAGAAGCAAAGATTTGAGTTACAAATGTTCGCTTTTAAAAATATATATTCAAAGATTTGGAAAATTTTTCAAGATTTAAAAAAAAAATAGCAGATCTACAAGCTCATAGCGCGGCACTCGGTGCCGCGCTATGAACTTGTAGATTTGGCTGGGGACCCCCCTGGGATCCCCTAAACGGACCCCACTTTGAGAACCGATGTTTTATACTCTCAAATAAATCAGCAAGCCTTACCACCCATGAGACAAGAAATATTCTATTTAACCGTTAACCTAAAACGTTGCGTAGAGAGGCTTTTTTACAAAAATCATCGGATAAAAATCCTGTTAATGGTATTCTCTGGAGCTCCATCACATGTCCATCACTTCAGGGGTTCTTCTTCCACCTCTCCACTGCAATCAATGTGCACGTATCTGAACTCACTCCAAACTCCTTCCTGAGAGCACCTGAGAGACGATGCTGATACACACAGTATCTTCAAACGTAAAACCAAACACTGTTCTTATTTTTTTACTCAGACCCTTCGAGCACTGTACACTGAATTATCCTAACCGTTGTTGTCGGGCAGAAACCTTGTCTCTCAACTTTTTTTTTGTCACTTAATGCCCTACTTCGTCGTTCGAGGGTAGCTCGAGTGCGTAGATCGGCTACTTTCACTATTTCCTATTTAAAAAAAAAAACATTTCCTGAAAAATAACAGTTTTGGACATACAGTATGAGGTTTCCACCCGACAGTAGCCTCGATCTCCAGGCTTTTATTTTTTAGTTTAGCTAAAAAATAAAAGCCTAGACCAACCAGTTGATGTTCCGGGCATAGGAAGTGTTTCATTTCCCCAACCAACCAGAGTGCAGTGGGCGTCGCTCCAAATGTTGTGACGTCAGGGCTCTCAATGCTACACATTGAGGAGGAGGAGGGGCGTGGGGCGGGCGGGGCGGGGCGGGGCGGGGGCTGACGGAGAGATTGGTGGACCAATAGGATCTGGTGGAATTTTTCTCCGGAGATTTTGAACCCGCCCGTCTAGACATGATATCAGACACGCTAGGGCAGTCTAACCCGACAGCAACGATATCATATCAAAAGAGGCACCAATTGCTCATCCATCTGCACCTGCCAACATTAACATATGAATTACATGTACTAGTCCATATACCCGTCAGGGGATATACGGAAACAGTGTAACACAGTGGGTCTATGGATTCGATGCGTGCGCCCACTGCGCCGTTGGATCATTCATCCCATAGGTCGCGGGGGCCATCCCACAGCTGGTGGAGCCGTAACCATGGCGACATTCTTTTACATAAAAAACGCTAATAAACAGCTGAGATTTGGGGAAAGCGGAAAAAAGGGCTTGGCCGTTCCGTGCACATGGTAATGGTCAATGTCTGTGTGCAATTGCTCCAGCCACTGAGGAGAACCGGGCAGAAGAGATTTTGGCCTCACCACGATTTTGGGCTCGCCACCCACCAGTGTTGCCAGATTCTGTGAGAGAAACAAGCAACCAGGTCTAGGAAAACCAGCCCAAAAGAAGCGACTATGGGCCACATGAGTACTTTAACATATCCTACATCAGCTATTTGAAAATAGCAGATCTACAAGCTCACAACGCGTCGCATCGCGACACGTTGTGAGCTTGTAGATCGGCTATTTTCAAATACAATCTTGCTTGGAAATTATAATAAGCAGATCTGGCAACCCCTGACACCCACACAGAGCTTTGTAGAATTATAGGAGGACGCACAACAACTGACAAAGCTTGTACAGTAGATTGTACAAATAAATAAATAGATTGATAAAAATTTGCACTTTCTGCAAGGCAGTCTCATGGGATAATAATTACACAGTAAAATGTTAATAATGCTTTTTATTGAGCGTAACCGGTGCCTTGCAGTCTGTTTTGTTCTATTGCTGACGTTCAGTTATCCACATACTTATCTACAGGCTCACAAAGCGTCACAATGTGATGCTTGTAGATCTGCTATTTCTGACCATTTTTGATTACATTAATATGCCCAAAAATAGACGCCAGGGTTCAAAACGGTGGTTTTCATTTCTCTGAGCAGGCAAAGGACAAATAGATAATGGTTTGAAACACTATGCTTCTGTCTCTCTGGCTGGCCCTGTGCTCACAACAATGATGGCATGCTTTTTCCTAGTATTTATTTTAACTACATAAGTGAAGGGTCAAGTTCAGCATTTTCTTCCAGAATAATCTCAGCAGTGCTGTCTTTTGATGGCAGTGAGAAGAAAATGTAAGAAATGCAAAGTAAATAGAAGAAGAAGGAGAATGAAAATAATCAGTCCAATAAGAGTATAGCTACTGTACTGTCACATCTGGATCTGAACACACTCACACAAACATCCAGTCATTGAACTAACACCTATTACGTGAGATGTTGGAGAGGGTGTGAGTGAGTGTTCCATTCTTTCTCTGCCACTTGACCACCCAGAATTAAAAGTTGCTGCTGTATATTTTTGTTAGCAATAACCTTAAGATCAGTTTTGTTTAGTTTCGTACCTTTTTGAGTACTTTCTGGCGCAAAGAACAACAAGGGCCTCTTGATGTTTTTTTTTTGGACCACACATGCAACTGTAGCCTATATGTCTCCATGAAGTTACCGTAGTTAAAAATAAAGAAAAAAGGAGAAAAGAAATAAACCTATATGCGAATTTTGGATTGTGCTCTTGTACTTGGCAAGGCTTTATCTCAACCATGTGATGTCTCAAGGTTGTGGAGGAGGGAGGGGGAGCGCTGGTTAGTCAATCCAGAACAATATACTCTGTTACGAGATACTTTGTTGTTGTTCTGAAGGTCAGAACAGAAAGGTTACTAAGTTGTTGTTTTCCACCAAAACAAAATTCTTTAAAAAAGTCTGCAGACAAACTTTAACCCATTAAAGACCGGGAACGCATACTGTGTCATTTCAGATTTTTTTTTTGCTATAACCATTATTTTATACTTTGGGCTATTCAAAAATAGCAGATATACAAAAGCTTGTAGATCTGCAAATCTTTGAATACATGTATTTTTTTTTACTCAAATCTTTGATTCTGGGGAGGTCCCTCGAACAAAATATTTTACAAACGTTCGCTTAAAAAAATATATATTCAAAGATTTGCACACATTTTCACGATTTTTCAAAAATAGCAGATCTACAAGCTCATAGCGCGGCACTCGGTGCCGCGCTATGGGCTTGTATATCTGCTATTTTTGAATAGCCAAAGAAACACAGATACTTTCCCGGTCTAAACGGTTTAAAATGAAATATAAAAGAAACTCTTACAAGGCCACCGTTTCACCTTTTTAGAGTTTTGCGAAAAAGTTCAGCAAATTAAATCAGTCCACACAGAAATATACCCCGAGTGTAAAAATGGACCTGTGTGACAGGCTGCTAGGCAATGTGTTTACACACATCGTACAGCGTGCTACAAGCACATACTGCATGTGCAGCCAATTATCACTACAGCCTGTTGTTCCAGTAGCTTTTAGCAAAATACGCAGTTTATACAGCGCACATACATTCATTTCCCCATTCATTTTTCAAACATGTCCGCCGTGTGTGATAAGAGGAGAGAGGGAAAATCACTTTAAAATGGATTATTATTAGCAATCATGGCAATCAGCTGGCGAGTACTCCAAAGGAAACACTCCTTTGCTTTAGAATAACAGCGCCTTTTTTTTGAGCCAAAGTCCAACACATGTAGGTGAGCCCAGTCTGAGCTGAGGGGCTTAATGGGGACCATGTTTACAGGGTATGAACCCAGAGAGTCTCTTAAAGGCTGTAGTGGTGGTAGTGCTGGGGAGAGGGGGGGGGGGCAATGATCCATGCCTAGTCCCTCCACCCAAAAATCCCCCCCCTCAAATCTCCACAAGCTATCTAAAGGCAAATAAAACAATGTTCAAATTTAGTCTGTCCTCCCTCCGGCGGCGGGGGGAAGGAACGAAACGTTGACTTTTCTCTGCCTTCCCATCAGCACAAAAAAAATGTGTGTAAGTAACGAACTCGCTGTAAAAATAAAGGTTTGTCCGTCCGAAGGAGGAGGAGGAGGAGGAAGGAGATGAAAGGAAAACCTTGGAACATCTGGCGAGCAGACGCGAGGCAGGTTAAGATAAACACCATCTCCTTTTATGGTAGTATAGCTCGGGCCCTCCGCTAGATGCAGAGGTATGATGTGGAACACCTTCAAAGGAAGCGCGGGGGGAGGCCAGCAACATCTTGTTTCCATTTATCCACCGTGGCCGAGACGCCTCTCATCCAGCAGACAGTTCCTCAGCCATAATATACTCACTCTCCCCCCCCACACAAAAGAAAGAAAAAAGGTACTCGGGAATACACACCACTTACAAAGCATGTAACGACCAGAGAGAGACATGTTCTAGAAATATACACATATTGACACGCTCACGGGCACGCACACACACACACGTATATAAATACGTGACATCCGATATTTACGGACATATTTTCGGAGTGACCTTCTGTGTGGAACCGGGGCGGGTAGTAGATTAACCCATTAAGACCGCGAACGCTATCTGTGTAAACACTTTAACCGTTATTTTATACTTTGGCTATTTAAAAATAGCAGATATACAAGCTTGTAGATCTAGTATTTTTGAAAAATCTTGAAAATCTGTGCAAATCTTTGAATATATATATTTTTTAAAGCAAACATTTTTAACAAAAAACTTTGCTTCTGGAGGGTCCGTGGAACAACATATTTTGAGATGGGGGTCCGCGGCCAAACGCATATCATTTTGGGGGTCCTTGACATGAAAAGTTTGAAAACCACTGATTATAGCATATTATAGCATAAGTTTTTTCAAAAAACTGTTAGGATTTAGAAGAGATTTGTAGAATCCCCAGAAGCAAAGATTTGAGTTAAAATGTTCGCTTTGAAAAAAATATATATTCAAAGATTTTCAAAAACATTCACGATAATTAAAAAAAAAAACAAAGCAGATATACAAGCTCATAGGTGCCGCGCTATGAGCTTGTATATCTGCTATTATTTTAATAGCCCAAAGAAATCTTTAAAAATGACACACAGATGCGTTTCCGGCTTTAAAGGGTTAATTAGTTCATGCCCAAGCTCTCTGAATCCAGCCCTCATTGCCAGACCGGCTCGTCAGCCGGTACAACATCTGGCAGCGGGCATCTGGTACCATACATCAAACTAGGTCCTCTCTCTCTCTGTGCGCCACGCCCCGTGCACAGAATGTTGGCCCGATCAAACTAACTTCTAAAACTAACATTTGCCTTACAGGGGAAAAGGGGGTGTGCTGGGGGGTGCAGAAGCCCCGAGTTTATTCAGGGTTGTGTTGGTACCTGATGGCCTTTTTTTTCTTTTTAACAAGGGTCATGTCTGGTCCAAGAAACACAGCGCTTTATTTTAGTCATTATTCAGGGGAAAGGCAGACATGGGAAATAGTGTACACGAGGAGGAACATGAGAACAGATACAGTGACAGAGACGAAACATTTTGACCCAGTATTAAGTCCAATTCTTCACCTCCTTCCTTGCCTGAACCAATGAGAATTGACCAGATTGATTGCTGCAGCCTTGCTAATGCTCCGAACACCTTCAAAGATCAAATGAGCATCAAACACAATTGTTGTTGATTTATAATTTTCTAACCACTTAAAAGGGATAGTTCACCCACAAAAAAATGCAATTAGTCACCCCATGGAGACTTGAATTCATGGATATTTTTTATTTTTTGTCGCATTCCTAAGCCAATAATTTGATGACCAGCGGAAGCGGTAGGCAGCGGTTCCAGTATAGGAGACGAAGAAGACTCTTTGTGTCTCTATACCGGAACCGCTGCCGGTCATCAAATTATTGGCTTAGGAATGCGACCAAAACAAAAAAATATCCATGAATTCAAGTCTCCATGGGGTGACTAATCAATAGTAAAAAAAAAAGTCATTTTGGGGGTGAACTATCCCTTTAAACCCCATATGGGTAACCGGAGTCCCTCAGGCCTTAATACTTAGTATCTTTTATGTTTTCTGTTATCGTGGGGAGAGCTTTTGCAAAAAAATAGCCGATTGACAAGCTCGTAGCTTGTAGATCGGCTACCAAAATGGACACTTGTGCTTCTATTCGGCTATACATCTGTAACACTCAGAGTTAAATGAACTCTCAGAGGGTTTGACTGCAGTGACTGGGGCTGAAGCCCTGTCACTGCCAGAGGGGGGGGGTTAGCCATGCTGAAGCTGCATGATACAGGCTTTCCCCTGTGATAATAGGTACCAGGTTGAACTGTACGCTGCTAAACTGGGTCACTTAGTACAGTGTGTGTCTGTATAACACTCTCCCCTCCCCTCCCCTCTCCTCCCCTCCCCTCTCCTCTCCTCTCCTCTCCTCTCCACTCTGTTTTTCCACACCATCTTTCTCCCAGGCCCGGGTACAAAGCCGCCTCTCCTTTCCTCTTATCCTCCACCCAGAGCCCCCAAAGCCCTGCATGGCTCTCCTCTCTCACCTTGGACAGCGCTGTATAAACCACATTCCTCTCTCCTCCTCCAACCATCAATTGTCTACCACCGGCGCAGGTGGGAAGTCTCACAGCGGCCAGAGAAGACGTCGAAACCACATTCTTCTGGTCATTAGGTTGGCGAATGGCACAGTACCTCTTTTTCGCCTGCAGCTTGCCTACCTGTCCGCCCGTGTGTGGTATTTCATTATCCCATTCAATCCTGGGAACGCATCTGTGTCATTTTAGATGTGAGCTATATAACCATTATTTTATACGTTGGGCTATTCCAAAAAATAGCAGATCTACAAGCTTGTAGATCTGCTATGTTTTGAAAAATCTTGAACATTTGCGCGAATCTTTGAATATGTATATTTTTTTAAACAACATTTTTAACTCCAATCTTTGCTTCTGAGGGGGTCCCCGGAACAACATATTTTGATGGGCCAAATACACATGATTTTGGGTGGTCCTTGACATAAAAAAAATTGAGAACCACTGATATAGCAACATACGTTTTTTTCAGAAAACTGTTTTTTATTTTATTTAGTTTTTTATAAATATTTGTATTTGTTTTTTTGATTTAGAAGACATTTTGTAAAGACTTCCACACATTTTGAAGATTTTTCAAAAAATAGCAGATCTACAAGTTCGTAGCGCGGCACTCGGTGCCGCGCTACGAGCTTGTATATCTGCTATTTTTGAATAGCCAAAGTGTAAAATAGTGCTTTTTAGCTCAAATCAAAAAATGACAGATGCGTTCCAGATCTGAATGGGTTATCATGTTTCACTGGGATGTGGCCCTCATTCACCGTAATGAGACAGTGAGGGAGGCTGTACGGGGGCCGGGTCCCTCTGTGTGCAAAGAAGGCGCCATAGCGGTGGTGGGATATAATTGAATGATATTGTGGGGGGATAAATGAGATTAGGGATTGTGTTTATTCCTCTGTCACTCTGGATTAGTGGTTTTTTTATAATGTACTGTACTGTATGTGCTTTGAAAAAAAATGCCTGTATACACACACACACACACAACACACTGTACGGATGAGTGCTAAACGCATGCGATTGATTGGAAAGAGGAGACACTGACATACCCTGACAGGCAGGCTGTCAGTGAGGTAACTATGGCACTGTGGAAAGTGTCCATATTGTATATCTAACAATGGCAAAGGCCTCCTTATTTGCAAGGAATGTGTCAGGGAAAGTGACAGTAGTGTAAATTACCCTCGACATCTCGGTAGGGTAGCCTCTTTTTGTTTTTCAGAAATTATAGATCTCTTGTTCCCGTGCACGAGAGGTATTGTGAGTTTTGTTCGCATGCTTGCACATAGTGTGTATGTTTACACACACTTGCCTATTATACGGTATGAATGAATGCATGTGTGTGTGCGTGTTTTCATAGGTGCATGCATGTGTGGTTGGATATGTGTACTGTATGTGCGCGAGCATGTGCGTGTGTGTGTGTGTGTGTGTGTGCGCGTGCTTATGTGTGTGCATGCGTATGTGCGTACGTATGTGCGTATGTATGTGCGTATGTATGTGCGTGGGTGCGTATGTGCGTATGTGCGTATGTGCGTGTGTGCGTGCGTGCGTGCGTGTGTGCGTGCGTATGTGTGTGCGTACGTGTGCGACGCGTGTATGTGCGTGTGTGTGTGTGTGTGCGTGTATGTGCATGTGTGCGTATGTGCGTACGTATGTCTGTGCGTACGCGTGCGTACGTGCGTGTGCGTGGGCAGGTGTGCGCGTGTGTATGTGCGTGTGTGTGTATGTGTGCGTGAGTGCGCGCGTGCGTATGTGTGTGTGTGCGTGCGTGCGTGCGCGGTGCGCGCGTGCATGCGTGCGTGTGTATGTGCGTGCGCGCGTGTGTGTTTGTATGTGCATGTGTGCGTGATTGTTTGAGTGAGGGACAGGCAGAGAAACAGTTTAAGTAGAGATTCCTGGGGGACTTTGTTTTCCATGTACTGTATTGTGAAGGTGGGTGTGTGTATGTGTGTGTGTGTGTGTGTGTGTGTGTGTGTGTGTGTGTGTGTGTGTGTGTGTGTGTGTGTGTGTGTGTGTGTGTGTGTGTGTACGCACGACCTGTTATTGTGTCGGAAAGGCCTGGAGGCCTGGCTGTCTCCTGCAGTGTGGGTAAAAGGAGGGCCTTGCTATTATTAAGCAGGCTATGGAACCTTTCCACCCAACGTACCGATCCACCAGTAATCCTAATAAACCAAGCTCGCATTCTCGTTCCACAGTAATAGGTGCCAGATGCTGATAGCAGCACAGATAAACAGACGGGGGGGGAAAAAAGTGTGTTTTCTATACAAGGGAAAATAAAGTGGAGGAGCCCAAAGGAATATACACACAGGGATGAGGAGGGTAGACAAGAGCAGGCATTTACACCTACACGGAGGAATTCTCTCATCAATATATAAGGTTCTTATTACATCCTGGGCTGCCATTATTTCACACAATGTTTCCTTTCTACAAGGTAGAAGGAGAAGAAAAAGAAGCTAGCGATAAGAACCAACTACAAAAAGCTACTGCGCAGGAGGACTCTGAAGGGAACATAACAACATGAAACAAAAAAACACTGCTTCTGATATCGTGTACTGTACTGTACACAGGGAAAAAAGGAACACACACACACACACACACACACACACACACACACACACACACACACACACACACACACACACACACACACACACACACACACACACACACACACACACACACACACACACACACACACACACACACACACACACACACACACACACACAGAGGAATGTACAGTTTGGTGTGGTAGGTTGGGAAAGGGAAATGCTTATGGTTTACTGCTGTACGACATGATGTTTTTTTTATGGCTGCTTTTCACCAGAGAGCTTTGGGGAGAGAAAGACGCTGTAGCCGTATTGTTCAAAACCGTGTCCTGGGGGCTTTTGGGGGGGCTACACAGATTGCTTTCACCAGGTCCACCGAGGCAAGGCATGTGCTGGAGCTGGAAATAAAGGAGTGCAATGAACCCCACCACCACCACCACCTCCTCCACCTCCATTCCCGCCACCAGAAAAAAGGAGCAAAAAAGGATACAACCTCCAGTAATATAAAGGATTTCAATGTTCACACACAACCGAGCCAAGATTCACAGAGTTATCATTCTGTTTCATTCAAGCGGCCGTTTGATGCACACCACACTCCCCATGCGTACTTGCAGGAGGGTAGAAGGGAGACGGTGCTAAATACAAACGCAGAGTAATTCATTTCCCTTTTGTTTGAGGCGACACACCAAAGACGGCGGGCAGGAAATGAACAGTGAAATCTAATTTAGCCCTTTGAGACCGGGGAAAGCGTCGCCTGTGTGTCATTTTAAGATTTCTTTGGGCTATTCAAAAATAGCAGATATACGAGCTCGTAGCGCGGCACCGAGTGCCGCGCTATGAGCTTGTAGATCTGCTATTTTTGAAAAATCGTGAAAATGTGCGCAAATCTTTGAATATATATTTTTTTAAAGCGAACATTTGGTAAAATATTTAGTTCCAGGGACCCCACAGTAGCAAAGATTTGAGTTACAAATGTCCGCTTAAAAAAATAAAAAATAAAATGTTTGCACAAATTTCATGATTTTTCAAAAATAGCAGATCTACAAGCTCATATACAAGCTCTGAGCTTGTATATCTGCTATTTTTGAATGGCTAAAGAAATGTAAAAATGACAGGGATGCCTTCCCGGACTGAAGGGGTTAGGGTACTTTTTATATAGCACCTGGGCGACACTACTGAGGAATAATCCACAGGGCTAATTAAAAGTAATTCTCAGAAGTATACATTTCTGCACACCTCTGAATAGACTTTCAGCCAAGTTTCATTTGTCACTCCTGATCGGGATTCATTTTCATTGGTACGGGTGAATCCTCTCCTGACCCAGTTGCAGCAGCAATGCTTTGTTTTTCTTGCTTTTCTTTCTTTCTTTTTTTCTTCCCTTTTTTGGTCTTTCAGCTGCTGAACAAGCTGGCCTTGACGGATAGTTACTCCCACACACGATGCATGAATTTTACAGGCATTTACATGGTCCTTGAGTTGACACTTTTATATATCGTTAAAGGGCAAGACCACTTTGGTAGAGGTTTGGGTCGTGTAGTTGCCTTTGCCATGATGTAACTCCAAAGGTGGTCAAGAAATTAAAAATATTTCTCCATTGACTAGAAATTGATCATTCAAAATATGCTCCTTATTGACTTACATTGTACGACAAGACCACTCTGGTGCGGGCTCTTTTAGCCCGTAAACGAGCGCAATAAAGCTGATTCTGACAGTATAGAACATCACCAAACCCAGATAGTTTGTTTTTTTAATGAAAGTGTCAACAGTCTGTTGTTTTTACTATTTGAAGATTCGGATCCCGATCAGTGGATCCAGTCCGGGTTTTCTTCCTAATAAAAATAGCAAAATCAACAGGAACAAACAGTGCTGGAATTGGTGATGTTCTATATTGTCAGAATCAGCTTTGTTTGCGTTCGTTTACAGGCTAAAAGAGAACCTCCTGAGCCTCTTCACTGTGCAATGTAAGTCAATGAGGAGCATATTTTAAATGATACATTTCTAGTCAATGGAGAAATATTTTTTGATTTCTTGCCCACCTTTGTTCTTACATCATGGCAAGGTAACTACACAACCCAAACCTCTACCAAAGTGGTCTTGCCCTTTAAACGCAGGTGATGATAATGTTGTACCAGCAACCAGATACTGTTGCCTCACTAGTACAACAGATTATGGAGACACGTGATTTTATTGACAATGGAAAATTGTCCACCTGAATTGCCAGTGACCTTGACGACGGAAGTGACAATAACGCTGATTGAAATAGTCATCGTGACAATAGTGAAAGGCACAGATGACGACAAAGACGAAATGGAGACATTGCAGGCAGCATAATAGCTTCCATCACTGTACTCATGTCAAATGCCACTCTGTACACAATAGAACGTTAAATAGCGTTCAGCCACCAACATTGTGTTCTGAGTAACGACATTGTCTCTCTCCACACAACCTCCGGCCACGAGCATCCTTCCCTCGCAGGCAAGGGATACAAGAGAGACAATACCAGGAGGGAATCGATTCTTCTTAGCCCACTCAATCCGGGAACACGTCTGTGTCATTTTCAGTGTTGGAATAGTTACTACAACATAGTAATATGTTACTTATTACATATTACTTGTTTAAAAAGTAATGTAGTTACTTTACTTATTACTCCCTGCCAAAAGTAACTAGTTACTTATTACTTAGTTACTTTTTTTTCTCGCCCCCAGTAATTGCATCCTTTCTCCCCAAAAGTCTGACTTTGCATTTTCAACATTTAGCAGTTGTTTTTTTTCTCTTTTCTGCAGCCTACATTGTAAAATCCTCATTGTTGATTTAACTCTGAAAAGTGTTCTGTACACATGACGGGTCCATTTGGTTCTATTTGTACACTCATTTCAATTATATTAAAGGGATATTTCACTTTCAAATAAAATAAACATTTAAAAAATATATTAAAAATAAATAAAAAAAGTAATGGAAAAATCACGGCCCCCTCACGCATTAGAGTGTCCTACTAATGTGTGAGGGGGCCGTGATTTTGCCATAACTTTTTTCATTTTTTTAAAATATTTATTTTTAATGTTTATTTTATTTGAAAGTGAAATATCCCTTTAACACCAAGACTTTTACTGTGTATGAATTCATAACTTACAGACTAAATGAAAACCATTTGACTATGAATTGAATACTAAGGACCTCAATGGAAACAAGACCGCAAGGACTTTTTTGGAAGTATTTTAAATGTATTTCATGTATTTTTTTGCCTAAAAAAATATTCAAATTCAAACACCTGGGCTCAAACAGATAATGACTCATCATGAGACACAATCTTTGAACAACTTCTGTTGTTTATTAAACAAAATGTATTCTAATAAAATACAAAAATAAAAAGGCTCCCATAGCAACACATATCACATAACACATAGGCTCGTGAAAAAAGTAATAAATTACTTTTTGAAAAAAAGTAAAGGTAATAATATTACTCAAAACGTGAAAGTAATTAGTTACGTTACTAGTTACTGGGAAAAAGTAATAATATTACTTTAAGTTACATATTACTTTAGTTACTTTCCAACACTGGTCATTTTAGATTTGAGCTAAAACCGTTATTTTTTATACTTTTGGCTATTCAAAAACAGCAGATCTACAAGCTCGTAGCGCGGCACAGAGTGCCGCGCTACGAGCTTGTAGATCTGCTATTTAAAAAAAATCGTGAACATTTCGTGCAAATCTTTGAATATGTATATTTTTAAAGCAAACATTTGTAACTCAGATCTTTGTTTCTGGGGGGTCCCTGGAACACAACATTTTGAGATGGGGGTCTGTGCCCAAATACATATCTAACAATACATATCTACATATCTAAAAATGTTTTCTAAATCCTAAAAGTATATGAGAGCTCCAACTTTTCCATGTCAAGGACCCCCAAAATGATATGTATATATTTTTAAACAACATTTTTAAAGGTAGGGTAAGTGATTTGCAATTATTCAAATAATTGCAAAATGGGTATATGTTCTGATAGTGCTCGTTACTATAGAGTGTCCTGTCCATATAAGGAGTCTCCATGTCTCTCCAGCTCTTTATAAAACAGAAAATGCATTTTCGTTTCAGTTTCAGTTTAATTTCCAATTGTATCCAATCAGGATAGAGAACTCAATCAGGATATAGATTAAACAAGTGAAATTGGAAGTGATGACACTAAGAAATGAGCAGGCAAAATTGGAACTGGAACACTATAAAAATTAAGCTTAAAAAGTGGTACTTTCTCCTGATTGGCTGAGATTTTGACACCTACCGGAAAATGTATTTTCTGTTTATTATAGAGCTGGAGAGACGGGGAGACTCCTGTTACTGAACAAACACTCTATAGCAATGATTACTATCAGAATATAGTGCTTTAACCTTTAAAAAAAATACTTTTTGTTTTAACCCAAAAATATCACTTACCCTACCTTTAACTCAAATCTTTGGGGAAATCTTTTGGGGGGGGTCCCTGGAACAACATATTTTGATGGGGGTCGGAGGCCAAAAGCATATAATTTTGGGGGACGTTGACATGAAAAAGTTTGAGAACCACTGATATAGAAACAAAAAAATAGATTTAGAAAACGTTTGTAGAATCGGGGCTTAACGGGTTAGCAATGGTTTCTCGGCGGTGGAGAGCAGAGCCAGCAGGCAGGTGACATAGAGTATATATTCCCTAGTCCATACACAGCACACACACACACCACTCCATCATCCATCCGTGACATCACGAGCAGCACGCCGATCATTGCATCCAATCAAACGGCTCTTTTCCGTATCGCCCTCGCCAATCGCTTTGTTCTCCGGGCTTATCACCTTGAACAATCTTAAACTCTGGGGCTTTAGTGTAACCAGTCGGAATCCATCTGCACTTTGTCATTCCAGCCTTGAGGCAGTACATTCTTTGTACTAAGATGACAGAGTGTATACTGTAGCAAAAAAAAGGTACAAGACACGCTTATCTTGCTGTGCATGTGAGAAACAGGAACAATGGAGAATCGGTTTCTTGGTAAGCTATGGAAACGTTTATAAAGCAGTTGTTGGTAACAATTTCTATGAGGCCCAGCGGTGGAAAAAGTACCCACATTCTTTCCTTAAGTAAAAGTATCAATATTGCAATATAGAAATACTCTGTTACAAGTAAAAGTCTGGAATTCAAAATGTACTTGAGTAAAAGTACAAAAGTATTGGCTTCGAAATGTACTTAAAGTAGCAAAAGTAAAAGTAGTCATTATGCAGAATGTCCCGAATGTCCAGGTTTCAAATATATTTTTTGAAAATAGCAGATCTACAAGCTCACAATGCGTTGCTATGCGACGTATTGTGAGCTCGTAGATCGGCTATTTTAGTAGCCAAAATTTATATACTGTAGGGCTGAAGTGTTTAATGTATGTTTTGTAATAATAATCAAAATCTACAAAGTAACTAGTAACTAAAGTTTTGAAATAAATGTAGTGGAGTAAAATAGTTACTTTCCACCACTGATGAGGCCTACGTGTATCTATTGAATTTCAGATACCTTCATAGAACATTATAAAGCAGCCATTATGTGTTGTAAGAGTTACTATAAGCTTAGTGCCTCATGTTGTGTCATCTTGACAATCATAATTCAATATGCTTGCTTCAAATAAAGTGGGAAGCCCTTTGGTAATAAATGATGATGTACACCTTTATAAAAATCTGCTCTAGTTGACCTGGGACAGCGGACAGCACAAATATTTATCCTCGCTTGACACCAAAATTGCAGCGCCCCGCTCGTTTACAAATTACACCCCCCCCCCACTGTGCCTGTCCTATCACAACGGTGCATGACGAGTCCCCAAAATTAAACACACGTGGCCAAGGAGAAACTGGCCACTGCACTTCAGGAAATTGTCAATTTGCCACTCCACTAGAGCGCCTCATGCCAGCTAGTGCTTCTGCCCCAACATAGGGCCCATAGTCTTGTTATCCTCATAGGATACTTCATAGAACCTCATAACCTAACCATAATATAAGGTGTTTATCTTGATAATTTTGTTTTCATAAATGTTTTAATAATATTATTATCATTAATTATCTTAGTGATTTGCCAATTATTTGGGGGGGGGGCATTTTCTTGCCATTTTTTTTACCATTTGACGCTTTCCCTGCCATTGACGGAGATCTCCGTATTTTTTCACACAGAACCAGGAGATAACGTGATCCAAAGATTTACTGCTCCGTCCACTTCCTGGTTAAAGTATTTGGGAAATATTCTGTATCTCGGCTCTTGTGTTTTACTATGTATTTTTGGCGAAACATGCTATTTTCAACGGCATATGACAAGCGAACCGGAGGTCGCAATGACTTTTTATTTTTAATTTTTACGTTAGCACAGTGAAACCCTCCATGATTAGCAACCATCAGGGGATCGATCATACTGGAGATAAATATTCTGTGACTGCTTGAAAAGGTAAGAAAATCGAAAAATCGCTGTTTGTCTGTCAGTCTATTTATTTATTTACTCTGGCAGTGGATGAGTTAATGTTTCTATCTCATGTATTGTCAGCTCTCTGAACTATATCTGGGTGTTTTGCCATCACCCAGATGGCCTTAGTACTATCAAGGTTCAGGACCTTCTATATAAAGCAAATATATCTTGGGTGAGTCAGCGGTGGAGTTCAGGTCGTTGTAGTTGGCAGAACATGACCCGCTATGAGTGCTCTCTCTACTCTCATGTCAAAATCATCCAAACGAACGCATACAGAAATATGACACTATCAGTTACACACTACATCTGTTCGCCAATTTCCCAGGCCTATAAGAAATATGATCACAGCATTTGAAGGGACACCTAAAAGCTAAAAGCGACACCTAAAATTCTACCCGAAACAATTTAACCCATTAAGACCTGTGGCCGATTCTACAAATTTCTGAAAACACTTAATGTTGCTATAATATCAGTGGTGCTCAAACATGTCAAGGACGCCCAAAATTATATGTATCAGCCCCTTGCTCCCATGTGGCTTTATGTGTGACTGCATGTGATCATGATGTGCGACTTCTCTGGCTCTCACCTTCCAGTATACTCTATAACATATGGACTGGGTCTTTGCGTGACCCGCGCTCCCCAGTGACACACACACACACACACTCTGACACATACTGTACACCTTAGTATATCATTTTCATATAGAAGCACCAGTCAGTGCTTGTTGTCTTGAAGTGATTTGGTTATAACAGAAATACAACCAGTCTGTCGAGTAGTTAATGAAATGATGATCACCTGGCTAAAAGAATACGACACATGAGGAATATGGTGCTCTCTTTATCCATCTCTTTCCTCCTGGCAAAAAGCAAAGGAGAAGAGACGGAGGGAGATGTTTGAATATCAATGACATTTTTTAAATAAATACCACAATCCACACATCTGTTATTGATTCATAATTTGTAAGACTAATAAATATGAATGTCAAAGAAAAAGAAATACTGCAGTCCACAAATCTGTAATTTATAATAAAAGAAATACAGAAATAAACAGAAATAAAATACAATTCTCCATGTACAATTAAATATTTTTGTTATGTTTGGGGAAATCAATTAAATTAAAATGTTGACGCTTCCAAAATAAATAGGGGTGAATATTAAACATTTCTGCTACTCCCCCCCCCACATTTCATCTGAAAGTATACAATTAAGAGCTATACAATTAGGTATTACTTGTACAGATTGAATTTTATTGAACTAAACCTTGCAGAGTAAATGTGAATACCAAAAAAATTGATACTCAACTGTATTACCATGCAACATCAATGTAACTTTGACAAGAATAATACCCTCTTTCTACTCCTCTGGCTTGGGAAATATAGATAATTGTTACAACATTTTTAAACTAGATTTTTTTTTATAAACTACCAAATATACTTTGTAGCCTATTGCAAGCAAAGTTATCTGATCTATGTATCTTTATCTTTATTATTAGGCCATGCGCTGTGTTGTGTTGCCAATAGTGGTGATCTTGCATGGAAGTTGATTGGGCTTGACGTGCCGGGGCAACATGTACATGACTTAAAACCTGTCTGGGTCTCATGTGGTGGGGGATTCTGTTATCCATTACCTGGAGGACATTAGGTTGGAGAGAGAGAGGGTTAACAAAGCGACTCCCAGGCGAGAGCACCAGCCACCCTTATGTCTGTAAGTTAGCCTCGAATTGAAACTATGGATTGCCACGGTAACACCCAAAACACAAATCCTATACTTCCAGGGGCGGGAGCGTTCCCCAGGAGCAATGCAGTGTCAGGTACACCGTGTGTGTCTGCCAGACAGACTTCATCAACCAAGCAGGTCTACAGTACCTTACACGCTTATACACGCCAGTGGTTCTCCAAGGACCCCCAAATTGATATAGATTTGGCCGCGGACCACCATCTGAAAATGTTTTGTACCAGGGACCCCCAAAAGAGAAGATTTGTGTTAAAAAGAAAAAAAAAAGAAAAAAAAGAAAAGCCTATTATAATTCTTTATACTAGGCTTTGTATATTTAAGATATTCGTCACATCTGCTCTGTGCAATTCTTGTTCACAAAGCCGTTCAAAAACACCATTAAATCGTTAATTATTTGTAATGACAGTTAATCGTCATAAAATGATCGTGACGGCCCTATACACCTATCTAGTCCTTCAAACTTTGTCGGATATGCTATTCTTGATATCTTTTGTACTTTTGAGATATTTGAGGTATTTTACTTTTAATGCCCAACTGAGGTTGTAAGGACAGGGATTGTAATTTGGTTTCCTTGTTAGTCTATTTGTTATTGCCTGTCTTTGTTATTGTTGTGCGCTCGGGTGCGGAGGTTGTGGGTTCGAATCCACCATGGGTTCGAACTGTGGAGAAAAAGGGGCAAGAAGAAAAAAATAAACACTATATACTACATGATATTAGACAGACATTAGGGGGCAAAAAGAACATCAGTGTGTTGTACTCGAGACTCAAGTGCAAAGAGTGTCAGCGCATTGTCACGTTCAAATCACAGTGTCTACAGAACGGTAACTTTCAATCCACATGGTTAGAAAAAAATCACACCCAGTGTGAAGAGAGTGGTGCCTTTCATGAGTTCATTTCGTTAGTTACTTTTTACAGACTTTGATGACTTCAAAGTATTTTTACTCATTTTAAGTACTTTAAAATGTTTTTACTGATTTTTACGTGTTTTTACTCATTTTAACATCTTTTAAGTATTTTTACTCATTTTAAGTATTTTTTACTAATTTTAAGTATTTTTTACTCAGTTTAGGAACTTTAAAATGTCTTTGCTAATATTTAAGTATTTTTACTCATTTTAAGTATTTTTACTCATTTTAAGTATTTTTACTCAAAAGTGTGTGTTGTGTGTAAGTGTGCGTGTGCGTGTGTGTGTATAATTAGTGTAACTGGTTGCATCTTTGTGTTGCAATCAGCCGCAGCTGTTGAGGCTGTCCTCAAACATACAGAGAGGCCGTGCTCATACGGACGGACGGACACACAGACAGACACACACACACACACACACCAGGACAAAGTCACTCCTTGGAGTGGCTAGCACCACTCAAAAAGAAGAGAAAACAGGGAAAGGAAAACGTCCATGGCCAGCCTGGTGACAGGCTGGTGACAGGCTCACGTGGAGCGGTAACTCTCACAGGTAAAACCAGTAAAAAGTCCAAGGCCAGCCTGGTGACAGGCGGTGGTCATGCCTTGTTCAACAGTCTTAATGGTAGCCGGGTGGAGGCTGTTCATGAACCTGGTGGTCATGCCCTTGGTGCTACGCTATAGGCCTCCTGGCCTGTTGTGTACATGACTAAGTGATTTGTTAGTAACGACACCGGCAATGGAGACCACAGGATGGATTCTCATTGTAACATCTTTGTTAATATTTTAACCCATTAAAACCGGGAACACGTCTGTGTAACCACTTTAACCATTATTTTATACTTTGGCTATTCAAAAATAGCAGATATACAAGCTCATAGCGCGGCACCGAGTGCCGTGCTATGAGCTTGTATATCTGCTATTTTAAAAAAATCGTGAACATTTGTGCAAATCTTTGAATATATATATTTTTAAGAGCGAAATTTTTTAACTCAAATCTTTGCTTCTGGGGGGTCCCTGGAACAACATATTTTGAGATGGGGGTCCGCGGCCAAATACATATCATTTTGGGGGTCCTTGACATGGAAAAAGTTTGAGAACCACTGATATAGAAACATACGTTTTTCAGAAAAATTAAGACATTTGTTGAGACATTTGACAATTACAAATGTTCGCTTTAAAAAACTAGATATTCAAAGATTTGAACACATTTTCAAGATTTTTCAAAAACAGCAGATCTACAAGCTCGTAGCGCGGCACTCGGTGCCGCGCTATGAGCTTGTAGATCTGCCATTTTTGAATATCCAAAGTGTAAAGTTTTAGCTCAAATCGAAAAAATTACACAGATACGTTCCCGGTCTTAATGGGTTAAAGTAGGTAAATTATTCAGATCACTTCTCACAATGTCACAACTTGGATATAAATCTCCCTTCCTCTCATCCCATTATCTCTCCTCCTTCGTTCATTTCCTGCCAGCCTCGATAGACTTTAAGACTGAGAGACTCCACCTCATGCTGCTCACTTTGATCTAATCTAATCTAATCTACACAGAGACATTCTCTCAGCGTTAATTTATCCATTTGGAACTCTGAGGGCGTTCAAACGTAATCTGTATACATTTGTACACTCATCATCAGGCACTTGATCCCCTGGTGGTCCCCACTTGGCCTCGGGAGATATTGCACTTATGAGCTTCAGAAAGGACTACGTATACAGTATGTATGTGTCCTACCCGGCACCAGCCAGGGTCTAAATTTCTCAATGGAAGAGCAGGGAGACAATCTCCCATCACTGCAGATGCTAGATAGTGATTGGTGGAAAAAGTACTAAATTTTTTTACTCAAGTAAAGTATCAATGCTATAATGTAGAAGTGTACTCAAAATGTACTGCAGAATGTCAAATTTCTCAAGTTTTCAAATGTATAAAATGTCTAAAAATCTTTTGAAAATAGCAGATCTACAAGCTCACAATGCGTCGCATCGCGACGCATTGTGAGATCGGCTATTTTCAAATGGCCGAAATGTATATAGGGCATGAAGTGGTTAATGCATGTTTTGTAATAATAATCAAAATCTACAAAGTAACTAACTAATGTTTTCAAATAATTGTAGTGAAGTAAAAGTGCAATATTTGCCTCCGAGATGCAGTGGAGTAGAAGTACTGTAAAAGTATTGAAAATTGGAAATGCTCTAGTAAAGTAAAAGTACCTCAACATTGTACTTAAGTACAGTACTTGAGTAAATGTACTTAGTTACTTTACACCACTGCTAGATAGTTATACTCTGGAAATTGTATTAATTAAAACAAGTTAGTGATTGCAGCTTTGGCACTCGTTTTTTTTGCTGTGCAAGTTCTCAGGAAATCACAGTCTCCCTGATGAGAAGATGACCACCTCCACTGTCATCCACTCACCCCTAGTGCCCCTCCATAAACAAATGTCATGTTCTTTTGTGTCAGGCATTCAGGCAAGGCATGACTCTGGTCCAGTTCTGAGGTCAGAATGAGTAATGTGTCCCTGGCTGTCTGGCTCCTGGCTGCCAAGGAGGAGAGCTGCCAAAGGGGGGCTGGCAGACAGGATGCCTCGCTATAGGTGTACAGCAGGCAGATAGAAGAATCATCAGATGATTTGTCACTACACCAGAGCACACTCTCTGATGAAGTAAACCGCTGTAGCAAAGTCCTTCTCCCTATGAATTATTCGTGTGCCCAAAGGTTGTACAACCAGATTTTTTGTGTATCGTTCTCCAGGCCTTGAAAGTTTTTTTTTCTTTTCTTTTCTTTCTGAAACTCACTCTCTGAGACGCTGAGGTATGAATTATTCATTTGATTACACAGGCCAAGAGCTTTGACTTAAGTCGATGACAAATGCAGAGACATCAGCTGTCTACCCCCAAAGTTTACCAAGTGAAACAAAGCGAACATGACTAACGCTGGAAAATGACCAGAAAACAAAACCTGAGCATGACTGGGTTGAAAAGCTACATCTGCAATGCTAACATTCTCAGCCTGTAGCCTGGTATGCCTCATCCTCTCTTTTCAAAGGAAGGACAATGGTGGCCCCCATTAGGTGGAGATGTGTAACTGCATGAGTCAGAGCGGCTAACTCCTTTTTTTGTATGACATAGTCAGCCCTTCAGAATGCTGAACACAAAGGGCAGACTGCCAGCTCAGAAGTAATGAATTTGCTTTCATCGACGTGTGTGGCTGCGCAGTGCGCACGCACGCATGTGTGCACGTGTGTGTGTGTGTGTGTGCACGCGTACTAGTGTGTGTGTGTGAGAGAGAAAGAGAGAGAGAGAGAGATAGAGAGAATCCATGTGTGTCTGTGTAGGCTATGTTCATTTCACACCTGTTTCATTAGTATTTTCTTATTTATTTATTGATTTCTTTGCCTCATTATTTGGCCATTTGTCCTCAGTCTACTACGGCTTGATTGCCATGATTGCCCTTTGGAATAAATCATGCAGAATGCTGTTAAGCATTCCACCCCACTCGCTCTACGACGTGGCATATCTCTGATAGATATTGATTGCATTTTGATGGTTTATTAACAATTATTGATGTAATTGTTATCAGTAATTGACCAACAGAAACAGAAACCTACTAAATAGGCTCAAACTACAGCTTCATATACTGTAGAATGGTGGAATATATGAGACCGTTTCAGACAACTTTAGTTTCAGTGGATTTCCAATAGGGAGAGCCGAGCGTGTTGCTGTAACGAGCTAGGGAAAACAAATTAGCTCATTTGTACTTGAAAGGTTTTCCCCTCAATATTACCAATTACTAGTGTAAAATAATACTTATTCATGCATTTATCCCTCGTGGAATTAATACTCTGCGTTTACTCTAAAGTGTGCTACAGTATATTAACTTTCCTAAACCTACAGTAAATTGCACATCACTTGGGGATGCCGTCCCGTCCCAATTTTAGCATTATTGCCACTTTACCACCTTTCCAATTCAACGCATGATTGCAATAATTTTTCATAATGTAGAGCCAGACTCTACATACTGAAAGGAACCATTAGCATTATAACTAGCCAGAGCCACACTCTAATTGTTCACAAATTGACTTTACATAGAGTACATATTACCAGTGGTGGGGAACAGTACTGTATGTTTTACTTAAGTAGAAGTATCAATACTGCAATGTAGAAATACTCTGTTACAAGCAAAAGTCCAGGATTCAAAATGTACTTGAGTAAAAGTACAAAAGTATTGCTATCAAAATGTACTTTAAGTTCCAAAAGTAAAAGTACTAAAATGTTTGAAAATAGACGATCTACAAGCTCAAGACGCGTTGTGAGCTTGTAGATCTGCTATTTTCAAATAGCCTTGGTATAAAATAGGGCTAAAGTGGTTAATGTATGTTTTATAATGTAATAATGTAAAAATCTACAAAGTAACTAAAGTTTTCAAATAATTGTCTCTGAGATGTAGTGGATGTAGTGGAGTAAAAGTAAAAGTAAAGTAAAAGTAAAAGTAAAAGTATAGACAATTGGAAATACTCCAGTAAAGTAAAAGTACCTAAACATTGTACTTAAGTACATGTACTTTGGTACTTTACACCTCTGCATATTAAATTATATTACCCACATATTTTCCCACAGTTCATACTTTTGTTTCAAAGAAAAGTCAGAACAAACAGAAAGCCATGAATGCAGTGAGCGTGCTGAGCCATGCAAACAGCTAGAGGATAGATAGCTGCTCTCAACCTCTCGTCATTACTGAGAGGCCCGCTGATGGAATCCCTAACCAGTCAATTAGTATCTGCTAAGTGTTCAAAGACAAGTTATTCTCTATGTATTTACTGTGTCAATTCATCAAAGTTGAACAAATCTAAAAGCAATTTCCAACCCTTTAGTCACACCCACTCAACAGATATAAAACACGTAAAATAACACGAAAAACAACAACAAAAACAACAAAAAAATAACACATTTTGCTGTCTGATTAAATATTTGTAGATGGTTGATTTATGTGATGTATCCATTAGAGGTGTAAAGGTTCATACAACTCAGTTCAGTGTAGTTTGATACATACAGTAGTGGTGTCACAGTTTGGTATTTTTTGAGAAAAAAAAATCCCAGAGAATTTTTATTATTTCCATAATAAAAAAATTATAGATTTAACTGCTAAGCACAACGTATGATCTTTCTTTCTTTCTTTCTTTCTTCTTATAACAATGATGAAGCTATATGCTGCCTTACCCATTATTCTAATATTCTTTATTTTATTAAAAACCTTAGGTAGCATCTTGCCTATAAACAAGTACAAACAAAATAAACAATTCTGTTTTTAATGAGCTCCTGAAAGAATAGAGTAACAGGGCTCAATTGTGTTCATAAAGCCTGCATATCTGGGGCAATAAATATACCAATTGCGTTGGTGATTTATAACTGCTGTGGGGAAAGTTTGTAGCGTGTGTGTGGTGTGCGTGTGCGTGCATGCATGTGTGTGTGTTGCACACACTGATGTTTTGAAGCATTCCCACTGACGTAACATACTCTCGCGTATAGCAGATGTATCATCCACCACTCAAAAGAATATAAAAGTCTGCAAGTCTGCACAGATAGCTGTATGCTCTGAATAAATAAAATATATTACTTGTGCAAAGACAAACAACGTTTCGACCACGAATGGTCTTCCACAAGTGCGTTTGAGATTGCTTAACACCTGAGGAAGACCATTCGAGCCGAGGTCGAAGCGTTGTTTGTTTGTCTTTTGGAGCAGGCAGCGCTTGCCTGTGCTTGTTGAGCACATAGCCATTGATAATAAAGCTCTCTTTCTACTTTAAGGGTCCCGATGAGCACACAGACAGGTTGATAAAAAACAGAGTGTATCGTTCCGTTCGTATAGGGCATGCAGAACCGAACGCCTCACACCAAACGGTTCAATACAAATAGGTGTATTGTTTACAACTCTGACTATAGTCTAGTACCCATCAAATACACCAACATCTCTACCCTCCAGGTAAGGTTAAGCATGCCAGAACATCCGGGAAATACCAGTCCCTCAGCGGAAATGAACAACAGCACCATACTCTCTTAATGGTTATCAATGATTAATGTGACACCTTTTCTCACTTTTCTCTTGTTTCTCTCCTTGTTTTCGGAGGCATAATTAAAGTCTCAGGAGCTCTCTCTCTCTCTCTGTCAGTGAGATTCGGGGGGATTAATCTCCTGTGGCACGACTCCATCTGTGGAGCCTGATCGTCAGCCATTCCCTCCTGCATTAGCCCCCAGCTGTGCTTCTGTCTGTCTGCCCACACCCACACCCACACCCACACCCACACACCCACAGCAAGCCATGCATGTGCTATAGTAGTATAGGGGAGGACACGTTGGGGAGTGTCGTCGTGCAGCCTGATGTCACAGCGCTGAAGATAGATAGCACTCACACAACGTATCGCGGAATGCAACGTGTTAGTGAGAGCTTGTAGATCTGCGATTTTCAGCACGCGACGCCGTCGAACAACGGAGCAAAATTAGGCATGAGAGAAGAGAAGGGAGGAGAGACAGAAGGTGTGTGTGTGTGGGGGGGGGGGGTGTTAGTGAGAAGCAGTGGTGTAAAGTAACCAAGTACATTTACTAAGGTACTGTACTTAAGTACAATTTTGAGGTACTTTTACTTTACTGGAGTATTTCCAATTGTCTATACTTTTACTTCTACTCCACTACATCTTGGAGGCAGATATTGTGCTTTTACTCCACTACAATTATTTGACAGCTTTAGTTACTAGTTACTTTGTAGATATAAATCATTACATTATAAAACATATATTAACCACTTCAGCCCTATTTTATACCTAGGCTATTTGAAAATAGCAGATCTACAAGCTCACAACGCGTCGCATCGCGACGCGTTGTGAGCTTGTAGATCTGCTATTTTCAAACATTTTAGTACTTTTACTTTTGGTACTTTAAGTACATTTTGATACCAATACTTTTGTACTTTTACTCAAGTACATTTTTAATTCCGGACTTTTACTTGTAACAGAGTACTTCTGCATTGCGGTATCGATACGTTTACTTAAGTAACACATTTTGAGTACTTGTTCCACCACTGGTGAGAAAGAAGTCTGAATATACTCACATCAATTCTGTTTTGCAGAGCTTGTTTCGAGGGCCTTGTTTTTTTCCACAAACAACCTCCATACTGAGCCCTGATTGATACTAATAGCTGCTACAGAGACCTCATTTGGGGATGCTGAGGCTTTTTTCTGTTGAAGCATGCAGAGATGGGAGAGTTGTTAGTGTGACACCAAAGTGAGAGTGTAAATGTTGGGCCTCTTTCATGTAATGTGACTCAGTCAATGCCTTGAGGGTGTTTATGCTCAGAGCTCAATGATACACCACTGCTGTCTCTCAGTACACTTGTCCAGGGCCGGATGCTGGTGGGAATTAGCGGCACTCAACTTCAGCTGATTCTGCCAACAATATTGTACATATTTTGTGTGGGTGCATTTGTGTAATATACAGTATATTACACAAATGTAGACCACACAAAATATGTTCAATATTATATACTGGTGACTCTAATATGCCGTCCACACGACGACGCATAAACAATGTTTTTAAAAATCTACACTGTTGCCGGAGTTTTCAAAAAGATGCGTTTACATGGGCCAAAAACACGTTTGCCACGTGTGGACAAACCCCCCCCAAACGCATATAAATAGCTAAGTTTATAAAAAATACCCGGGTACGTGTGGATGAGGCCTAAATAACCACACTTGGGTGAGCTTTCAAACATAGGTCTTTACTGGTAGACTTCACAGGTTGAACTGACACAGACTGTACACTTCAAGGCCTTTAACAGGTGCAGGGGATATCGGTAATCCGCACAGGTGCAAATAATGTCCCTAATCAGTAGCTGTTCTTTCACATAAAGACACTATTACAATATTGGAACCCAAGTACTGAGAATATTCCTTTTAAAATGTACAGAAAATATGGTCTGTTTATTTTGCATAATGGATTATGTCGACATAAATCTTGAATAAGAACAACTGTTTGCAGTCATTGATGACAGTCGCCGTACCCATCATAAATAGCCTAGATTTGGCAGGGGAGATGGGAGCATGATTGACCTCTTGCAATATGTCTAATTGTCAGGCTATATAGCAACCTTACCTTTTTTAACCTACTCTCAATCATGTACTGCGAGCAGCACAGCTAAATGAGCTTTACGACAGCAGTCAATCACACAGGAGTCATGGCCTCATAAATCTCCAGGGCCAGCATTGGTTAGATTGGAGTCTGTCTGTCCCGCCAAACCAATACTCAAGTGCTTGCTTTCGCCTTGTGGTCCATCCCATTTAACAGGACCGGGGACCTCGTGTGCAAGATAGCGTTGATCCAATTTGGGCCACGCTCAATCAACCTAATTCTACAGGGGACACAGAGAGAGGCATGGCGGTACTGCAGTGTGTGCAAGAACGGATTGCTCTAACAAAGCAGCTTTTAAAGGTCATGTTTTTTTTTCTGCTTGCCTCCGTGCCCACAAGACCCTTATAGAGGGCACACAGCGTTTGCAAAGCCCGAGTATGTAAATTCATCACAAACCTCCTCCTCTGACTCAAAACAGTGATTTATGCCTGCTAACCTGAGGGGGCCGAGTTCTGACTAGCGTTGCAGCATGGGATTATTATTATGTGCAGCGTTGGTGTCTCAGAATGCAGCGTCTCAAAGTCTCGAAGGCCCTGTTTTCACTATCTAGCAAACAAACCCAAGAAGTTGTACCGCTCTCAAATTAACTCGTTAAGACCGGGAACGCATTTCTGTGTCATTTTTTAGATTTCTTTGGGCTATTCAAAAATAGCAGACATACAAAGAGCTTGTAGATCTGCTATTTTTGGGGAAACAAATTGTGAAAATGTGTGCAAATCTTTGATATATATATATACATTTTTTACTCAAATCTTTTCTTTTCAAATCTTTTTTTTTTCGTTTCTGGGGGGGGTCCCTGGAACAAAATATTTTGAGATGGGGGTCCGCGGCCAAATACATATAATTTTGGGGGTCCTTGACATGAAAAAGCTTGAGAACTTGAGAATATAGCAACATAGGTTTTTTTTTAAAAAAAATGTTAGGATTTAGAAGACATTTGTAGAATATCCCAGAAGCAAAGATTTGAGTTAAAAATGTTGTCTTAAAAAATATATATATTCAAAGATTTGCACACATTTTCTAGATTATTCAAAAGAAAAAGCAGATCTACAAGCACCGAATGCCACGCTATGAGCTTGTAGATCTGCTATTTTTGAATAGCCAAAGAAATCTTAAAATGACACAACTGATGCTTTCCCAATTCCCGGTCTTAAAGGGTTAACAAATCCCAAATGTTTGTTATAAAACATGCACTGTCTGCAAGGCCCTTTTTCCTTATTCCACCATTTACACTCGCTTCTTTTATTAGTCCAGACATAATTACCCGCTAACAATGTAACTTGTCACACAAAAATATGCACATGACGATGTGCAAGTCAACAAAGTTTCCATCAAGCCCCTCCATTTCAATATTCTCATCATTCTCATGGGGAGCACAATGTCATGCATTTTGCCTCTGCCATACAAGAAGCCAATTATATTATCAGCGTGGGACCTCTGCTTGACATCACATGTCCTGATGGCATAATGAAATAAAAGGGGTTTCACACACGCTCCCACTGTGTCCTTGACGCTTGGAAATGTCTACTTTGCAATTTTGGCAATTTGGGTGAGAGGTATATTTTCAACCCAATGGTGTTGAGCGTTCACCACGGGGGACTTGCTGCGACACACAGTCCCACATTCCACTTGCCACGTTTGTACAGTTATATTGGTTAATTGCTTACCAGTAAAATGCAGCGAGTGTGTTTTGGCATAGAATTTATCTTCTATATATTTGAGCTTTTTTTTTTAGTTTAGTTTAGTTTATTTGCACATAATTCAAAACAGTGGTTCTCAAACTTTTTCATGTCAAGGACCCCCACAAATGATATGTATTTGGCCGCGGACCCCCATCTCAAAATATTTTGTTCCAGGGACCCCCCAGAAGCAAAGATTTGAGTTGAACGAAAATATACATATTCAAAGATTTGCACACATTTTTCAAAAATAGCAGATCTACAAGCTCGTAGCGCGGCACTCGGTGCCGCGCTATGAGCTTGTAGATCTGCTATTTTTGAATAGCCAAAGTATAAAATATGATTGAAATGATTGTGACGGTGTATTAACACATTTTTGCTGAGGACCCCCCGGTACACCGCCAAGGACCCCTGGGGGTCCCCGGACCCCACGTTGAGAATCAATGATTTAAAACGCATGGTGAAAGGAAGAGAAGATAGAACAGTAGCATTCAATTAGCAATCATGAATTTATTGTAAATGCTACTTGGACAATACATGTACTGTAGCATCAGGGCTGTTTTCAGTGGCCTGTTGCACTGCTATGTTACAGTACACAGAGAGCAATCAATGCAATCCTATGTAAACCCATTACTAACTCTGGAGGGGAAAGTCGTTAAAATACAGTAAATTAAAATACACGTTTTGTCAGGTGATTTGCTTTAAGCCTATTAATGGAATTGATTAATTGTGTATCAGACATTGAAAAACACTCCAATTAATCTAGAACTATCTACGTATATATACAGTACATCTCCAAAAAGTATAATGACATGAAATCCCACAGGATGGGATTTAAAAGCATTACTAAAACACATATTTCCAAAGTATATATTACTGTATATAATTCTACTGTATATACTAAGAGTTTTCATAGCAACAGTCTAACTGTTGTTGTACACAAAATGACTGCATCAATTAACTGCATTACAATTTAATAAAAATTTAAACGAATTTGGAGGAAATTTAGACTTTAGATTAAGAAAATCTTTGACTCTTAGCTAGTTTATGCTTTTAGCAAAGTTTCAATAGATGGAAGACCATGTGTGCATTTCATTGCCTGATTCAGACATAACATCTAGGAAGCTGGCACATTACGGCTGGTGGAGAACTGAAGAAGATAAACTAACGTGACATATTCATCATCAGGACCCATTCTTTGGGTCCAGTTCAATATGCTGACCTGTGTCGAACAGTGGTGGAAAAAGTACTATTTAAGTAAAAGTATCAATACTCCAATGTATAAATATTCTAGTAAAAGTCCGGTAATCAAAATTTACTTGAGTAAAATTGCTCATTATGCAGAATATCCCGTTTCACAAGGTATCATATGTATAAATATGTTTAAAATTGCAGATCTGCAAGCTCACAACGCATCGCATCGCAACGCGTTGAGCTTGTAGATCGGCTATTTTTAAAGTTTAAACAGGGCTGAAGTGGTTAATGTATGTTTTGTAATAATAATCCAAATCTACATAATACCTAGTAACTACATTTTTCAATTAATTGTAGAGGAGGCGTGGAGCAAAAAGTAAAATATTTGCCTTTGAGATGTAGTGGAGTAGAAGTAAAAGCATTGAAATTTGGAAATACTCAAGTAAAGTAAATAAAAATCACACCCTGTGTGAAGTGGGCGGTGTCTTGCTAGCTAATCACAATACTGAATGGAGTCAACCAATCATGTACAAAAAATAAATACATTTATTGAAACACTCTTTATGATGGAAGAAACCATAACTTAAAAAAACAAATTTATGTTTTTTTTAAAGTTATGGTTTCTTATATAGGGCTATGCACATGTGTCATGTGACACTGGCCGCCCCTATAAGTGAGGTTTGGATATTTGTAAATCACAGTCCTGAATAGACTGTGATTGGCCAATCACGGTGCAGGGTTAGGCGGGGTACATTTTTGTACATTTTTGTACATTTTTGGCCAATCACAGCGCAGGATTTGTTGTACAAATATCCAAACCTCACTTATAGGGGCGGTTTCACCGCCCAAAAATACCTCAAAATTGTACTTAAGTACAGTACTTGAGTACATGTACTTTACACCTCTCGTGTCGAGTTGTGCTGCTATGCATATTCAGTAGGGAGCTTGTCTATCTTCCCTCAGCACTACGGTATATTAAAAAAAAAAGTAGAACAGCCAAACTTATAAACAGATGGAGGACAGACAGGGTCAAAACCATATAGCATTTGGCTGGGCTTTACGGTATGAGCGGTATTGTGGGCGATGTGTCAGAGGTGCCTGTCTGAAATGTGAACTCATATGAAATGTTCATGTGCAATCTTCTGCAGTGGTTCCAGTACACAGTGTACTGCAGTGGCAGATCACATATTATAGTTAAAGGACGACTTCACCCATTTTCAACATCTTCATATAATTGGTCCTCACTAATGCACATTATAAAATGGTACCATTTTTGTCTACCCCGTCTGCGTCTTCAGAAACCCGCCTACCAGTGACATCATCGATGGGGAATCATCTATCATCTATTCCTGGAAAGTTGCCATGCTATAATGGAAGTAATCGTTCTCACGTTAATAAAAATCTAAATAAAATATTTGAAATCTTGTTTGGGGAAAAAAAAAACTGTCTAATGACGATGTCACTGGTAGGCAGGTTTCTGAAGTGTCCAAAGCCCTCCAATGAGACAGGCTGAGTAAAATAAAATTGTACCATTTTATAATGAGCATAGTGAAGACCAATTATATGAAGATGGCTTGAAAATGGGTGAAGTCGTCCTTTAAGTTATAATGATTCAAAATAATAATAATAAAAACAAATACAAAGATTTATTTAGTTTCCAGTCATCTTGGGATGTTTAAAGAGATTTTAAAGAAAAGCTAATTAATTGTAACTATTGTAATTACGGTGTTGACTCCCCTCTCAGTCTATATTGATTGTTTTGTCAGGGTGATTGTTATTTATATTCATGGTGCTTTAACCAGCCTGATCTCCAGAGAAAACACATCTGTACGTTTCTGCAAATCAGAAGACATGTAGGTTTATCTGACCATGTGGACTCAATCCTAGACGTTTTAATTTGAAGTACATTACAACTAAGAATATCGATATTGCACTTTTACTTTGGTAGTGTAAGTATATTTTGATGCTGTCGTGGAATTCTGGATCAATCAGCGATCGATAAGGCACATAGGAGTCGAGACAATATTCTAGGTGGTGGTGGTTATGCTTTATGTACATGATATCATGGTCAGAAGTACATTAACACTCATGTCAGTGGTACGGTAGCTCTGCCTGGAGCACAGGACAGAGATCACAGTTATACTGTAGCTGCCTCAGTGGTGGAAAAATAACTCAAATTCTTTACTTAAGTAAAAGTATCAATACTGCAATATAAAAATACTCTGTTACAAGTAAAAGTTCAGAATTCTAAATTTACTTGATTAAAAGTACAAAAGTATTGGCCACAAAATGTACTTAAAGTACCTAAAGTAAAAGTACTAAAATGTTTGAAAATAGCCGATCTACAAGCTCACAACGCGTCGCGATCCGACGCGTTGTGAGCTTGTAGATCTGCTATTTTAAAATAGCCTACGTATAAAATAGGGCTGAAGTGGTTAATGTATGTTTTATAATGTAATAAATAATGTATATCTGAAAAGTAACCAGTAACTAAATCTTTCAAATAATTGTAGTGGAGTAAAAGTACAATATTTGCCTCTGAGATGTAGTGGAGTAGAAGTAAAGGTATTGGAAATTGGAAATACTCAAGTACAAATACCTCAGAATTGTCCTTAAGTACAGTACTTAAGTAAATGTACTTTGTTACTTTCCACCACTGAGCTGCCTGAAGGACAAACTGAACCATAACAAGATGTACCAAAACAATAGCTATCAGGACTAGTGGAGACATTTAGGCTCTTACAAGCTGACACATACAATAGCATAATTGCGAACGCGGAAGGAGGCGCGGCTTACCAAGTGGAGCTTACTATGTAACCCTGCTCAGGTTGTGTGTCTGTCTGTGTTCATGCTCTCATTGGCTCGCGCCCCCATGTGACTCACATGCGTGCACTGCCTGTAAGCAGCCTCCAGAGTGCGCCAGAGTGCAGGAATTTAGACAATGCACACCAGCCTGCCACACACACACACACGCACACGCACACGCACACACACACACACACACACACACACACACACACACACACACACACACACACACACACACACACACACACACACACACACAATGTTCTCTCCCCATCACGGTGAAATAACACGGATTACAAGTCCGTAAATACACAATATTTTCGAGCTGCGTTCGCTTCCAGCGTTCGCGCGTCTTACTTGTGTATTGTAGAAGTATTATAAGTGATGGCATAATATAAAGGTTAGATATAAGCAGCCATATAACTTCTTCCTCAATGCTTTTACTTTTACTTGTATTGATGTATTTATACAGTATATTGTGGTATTGCTTTTTTTACTAAAACAAAGAAATCTGTGTACTATTTCCAACATTGCTCGAGGGCGCCTCTTGGGGCTCAAGCCTGATGCTGACAGCGTGCCTGCCTTTAATCCTTTAAGACTGGGAAAGCATCATTTGAGTCATTTTAAGATTTATTTGGGCTATTCAAAAATAGCAGATATACAAGCTCATAGCGCGGCAACGAGTGCCGCGCTACGGGCTTGTAGATCTGCAATTTTTGAAAAATCGTGAAAATGTGTGCAATTTTTACTTTATTTTTTTAATGCCTTTATTTAGAGAGAGATATGGAAAGTAGGCTGACAGTAAATGGGGAGAGATGGGGGGAACGGGATTCGAACCCGCGACATGCTGTCAGGCTGGCATTGCAGCCTAGGGTGGCTGGACCGTCACGCTACGGCCCAGGCCGGAATATATATACTTTTTTAAAGCGAACATAAAATGTGTAAAATATTTAGTTCCAGGGACCTCCCTAGAAGCAACGATTTGAGTTACAAATGTACGCTACAAAAATATTTGCGCACATTTTCATGATTTAAAAAAAAATTGCAGATCTACAAGCTCATAGCGCGGCACTCTAAAAATGACAGAGACGTGTTCCCGGATTGAATGGGTTAAAAATTGAGATGCAACGTATCAGTGGTTTGCAGAAACTCACAACGAGCAATGTTTCTTTTCTCTGGGTTGGCTTTAACTGTGCGTTCACCCTTATAGCCCTCAGGATACAGAGAGACCATTTTCTCTCCTATAACCACTTTAGCTGTTCCAAATAATGAAAGGATGGTTTAGCTGCCTTCTCAGGTTTACTAGTTAATGTTAGATATACTGGGGGAGAGGATACTTTCATTGATTTTTTTCTTGAGGTTAGGGCAGATAAAGCTATCTGGGATTTTTTTTTAAACCAGATGCAAATGGTGAGACCATGGATATCACACAGGCAATTTGCAAGCTTCTGTGTAACCACTTTAACCATTATTTGTATACTTTGGCTATTCAAAAATAGCAGATATACAAGCTCATAGCGCGGCACCGAGTGCTGCGCTACGAGCTTGTAGATCTGTTATTTTTTTTTTAAATCGTGAAAATTTGTGCAAATCTGAATATATATATATTTTTAAAGGGAACATTTGTAACTCAAATCTTTGCTCCTGAGGGGGTGGGGGTCCCTGGAACAACATATTTTGAGATGGCGGTCCTTGGCCAAATACATATTATTTTGGGGGGTCCTTAACATGAAAAAGTTCCAGGGACCCCCAGAAGCAAAGATTTGAGTTACAAATGTAGTTTAAAAAACATATATTCAAAGATTTGCAAAAATGTTCACGATGAAAACAATTGCAGATATACTGTACAAGCTCATAGCTTGTACAGTATATCTGCTATTTTTGAATAGCCAAAGAAATCTAAAAGTGACTTAATGGGTTTAGTAACGGCTCCCTATTAAATACTTAAACCCTATATATTGTTGACTGGAGTCCCTCAGGGCTTTATGCTAGTGTATTTTCTGTTTTGGCTCTACAGTACATTAAATATCTTTAGCTGAAAACAGCCGATATGCTTTTGGTCCTGCTATTTTCTGCAAAGGTTTTCCCCAGAATACGGACGGCTGGGATTTAAGTGGTTAAAGGTCTGTTTTTCTGCTTGGTGCAATAATATCACGGCATCATGTTTTGGTTTAACAGTTTTTTATATCCCATACACAGCCTGCAGGGACCCTACTGTATCACCATTTAATAGCTTAGTTGTGGTTCAGCGTGAGCTCCAGGCGTCTTGTGCCAGCAGCCGTGTGCTCGACGGGGAGAGAACACACTACAGGTGGTATCTGGTTGTCTGTGGTGGGTCTATGGTGTTTAATAAGTGAAAACATCTACAACCATACTGATCAGGCATCTACCGCAAAGTAGCCAAATCTGTTGTATCAATTTTAAATAGACAAAACCATTTAAAAAACATCTAACATGAGTAGGTAGCAACAATGTACTTCGGTCACTACACTCACTACATCCCATAGCCAGCAGGACCCAAGCCTATAGTGCGTACAGGGGCGTCACAGGGGGGGTGTAAGTGGGACTGAGTTACTCGCCCCCCCCCCCCCCCCCCCTTTGCTCTTTTTTAAGAAAAAACATCATAGGGGGGCCCACAGTGAATCTTTGTCCCCAGGGCCCAGAATTTGGTGCTACGCCCCTGAGTGTGTACCAAATAATCCTGAAGGGGACGTCAACAAGTGTCATTTTGTAGCGCAGACATCTTGGTGGGGTATAAACAGGTTGACTTAACATTGACCCCCACCAGTATGTCTGCGGCTACTATGCCACGCCCTCCGTGGTGACGACACGTTGGCAAGCACTATAGGCCTTTATCACCGTTACTAGATGTTTGATTTCATTTGGATGTGGATTAGGCTGATCCTTCAGCATTGTGCTCCATTTGTTTTGCTTTGTGGGGTGAATCAAAGCTTGTTGTGATGTGTGTTATGTGGAATAATACTGATTCTTTTTTTTTTCTATCTGCATATTTGTCTGCGTGTTTGTCTTTGTTTTGTTTTTGTTTGAAAAACTTGATTCAGGGTATGTGGTTTGTAATCGTCTCCTCCTTGCTGGAGTAGGATTGTACGATTATTATTATTATTTTACTTTTGATACTGGCATACTTAATTCTGCATATTCTTGTATTGTATCTGAATCATGAATTGAACAAAACAACAAAACTGTGAAATCTCTCTCTCTCTCATCCATCACTTAGATTTTACAATCTCAACAATCCCATAGCCTGGAGGGACAGCTGCTCTGCGATTGGGCACTCTATTGCTAGGTCAACCAGCCTGCTAATATTGCAAATAGATCACTGAGCCAGCCAGCCAGCCAAGAAAAGGTTAGAGTACTCTGTACATAGAGACTTTGTTTGTTGCTGAGGCAATAGAGCAGTACAGAGCTGAGGGAACATAGAGCATGTACGTGCATAGTATGCACATGTATGTATGCATGCATACTGCATGTACATGTACGTACAGTATATAATTTATATAGGTTACACATACCGTGTGTACACACACCACATACAAGATTAGCACGTTGGACTACATTTTACTTTAGCCACACCACAACAATTAGCTTGTCATGATTTGTATTAATATCAAAGAGCATGTTTTACTGACTACTGGTAACCATCAAGTGCAAGGCCAGAAACTTTTACAGCAGTGAGAATGTTTGTTGTAAACGCTCAACACGCTGTAATAAAAAATGCGCCAAGCAGTGTTTGATGGCAGGGTTTAAACAGTCTTGTTCTAATGAGATCTCCCACCAACAAACAGATGATGTTGAACCGGCATTCTGTGAAGTTAACATCTGCAGATAATTGGATAGTGCTGCTATTGTGGAAAACATGTTGCGGGTCCCCTCGTCCAGCAAGAAGTCATTATCGATGTTTATGTTAATGGTGTTTGCCATACGAAGGTTTTCTTCTGGATATGAGCCCCTGTTATTCAGATTGAAGCCATTATTTGGGGGGAGGTGTGTTGCTACTTCTTCAGTGTGCAAACGAGCTTTTTCGGGAGTCCTGGGTTGTCTGAACGATCTGTTTAAACCTTTTCAAACCGGGAACGCATCTGTGTAACCACTTTATCCATTATTTTATACTTTGGGCTATTCAAAAATAGCAGTTATACAAGCTCGTAGCTTGTATATCAAGCGGAGCTTGTAGATCTGCTATTTTTGAAAATATTAGCAAATATTTGAATATATATATATATTTTTAAGGAACATTTGTAACTCAAATATTTGCTTCTGGGGGGGTCCCTGGAACAACATATGTTGAGATGGGGGTCGGTGGCCAAATACAATCATTTTGGGGGTCCTTGACATGAAAAAAAGGGAGAACCACTGATATTATAGCAACATACATAAATCCTAACAGAAAACTGTTAGGATTTAGAAGACATTTGTAGAATCCCCAGAAGCAAAGATTTGAGTTACAAATGTTTGCTTCGTAACTATAGAAAAAAAAATAATTATATATATATATACACATATATACACATTTTCACGATAAAAAAAAATATAGCAGATCTACAAGCTCGTAGCGCGGCACTCGGTGCCGCGCTATGAGCTTGTAGATCTGCTATTTTTTGAATAGCCAAAGAGATCTATAAAATGACACAGTATGCGTTCCCGGTCTAATGGATTAACAGCGCCACTGTGACTTCCCAAACTTATTGCTTGGTTGTCAGGAACTGAGATTTGGCTTCACTCAGTCAGTGATTTGGCACATGTCACCCGCTACACTCTCTACGCTGTCTCTCCCTGTTTGACTGCTGCTGCTGGCTACATCTTTTAAGAATAAATGTATTTATATATCAGATTCTTCTACTATCAGAAATTATTTGTGACAACATGACACACGTTGGCATACAATTTTTAGGCCGGCATATTGATTTATGCCAGTCTGAGATGGGGACCATTTTTCCACATTATTTCAGAATGTGGGGTTATGTATTTTGGGAAATATATCAGACCGAGATTAATGTAATGTAATGTGGACTGTAAGTTTCCTCAGTGTAGCACTGCTTAGGCTATAGCATCACGGGTACTCTGATGAGATCATTTCTTCTTTAAAAAAAGGAGTAGTTCACCCCCAAAAAAAACACTTATTTTCTATCAATTACACACCCCATGAAGCCTTGAATTCATGGAGATTTCTTTGCTTTTGTCACATTCCTGAGCCAATAATCTGATGACCGGCGGAGTCTCCTATTGACCGATGACCCGTCATCAAATTATTGGCTCAGGAATGTGACAAAAAAAAAAAAAAATTCCATGAACTCAATGCTTCATGGGGTGTGTAATTGATGGAAAATAAGTCATGTTTTTGGTTAACTACTCCTTTAATGTTGGATGTCCTTAGATGCCCTGTTTTCTCCTTAGTATTCTCCTCCTGACCACCATGCACTGAATAGTTGAAGCATTTTAGGAGGGAAGGGCTTCTCTCTCTCTCTCTCTCTCTCTCTCCTCTCTCTCTCTCTCTCTCTCTCTCGTCTCTCTCTCTCTCTCTCTCTCTCTCATCCTCTCTCTCTCTCTCTCTCTCTCTCCTCTCTCTCTCTCTCTCTCTCTCTCTCTCTCTCTCTCTCTCTCTCTCTCTCTCTCTTCCTCTCTTCTCTCTCTCATCCTCTCTCTCTCTCTCTCTCTCTCTCTCTCTCTCTCTCTCTCATCAGTGAATGGTTCTAACATTGGGGCGGAGTGGGTCTTACATAAGGGAGTTCAGATTTGGCTTAACAGGGATTGCAGCATACGTGAGAACCCTGTACTACTGTACATCAAAGCAGTGTGAATGATTAACTACACAACATCAATTTCTGTGCCTTTTTATAGAAGTGGTATAACATATCATAAATATTGCTCTAAACCGTAACGTTTCAGGGAATGAAAATAAGAACATGTGTTCCAAATGTAGTCACAAGTTCTTGTTAATACTTTTCATTGGTTAAATATTAATAAAAACCCACAGACAGACTTAACCACTTTCAACCTGCGGTCCCTATGTTGGGCATATCATTAGGTAGGTGAACATTTTCAAGATCTTTCAAAATGATTCAAAAATATTCAAAATCTCTCTATGGCGAAAAATAGCCAATCTACAAGCTCTTAACGCGTTGCAATGTTACACATTGTGAGCTTGTAAGATCAGCTATATTTTTTTGCTACTTTTGCTCGACACTGTCATATGAAAAGAATATATAAATATAAAAATTCATTTGTGCGAGAAAAAAAAACGACAAAGGATATACAAAGGTTTCTGCCCGACAATATCAAAGCTGTATTGAATGATTATTTTAAAGATTTATTTTTGGCCTTTATGCCATTATTTCTTCTAGGACAGCATAGGCTGACTGTCGTTGGGATCGGGACTCGCGACACGCTGTCAGGCTGGCATTGCAGCCTTAGGGGTGCCTGGACCGGCGCCACGCCGCGGCCCAGGCCGATTAACACTATTTCTGTGCATCTTTGTATAAGTGGTAGACCCTTGATGTATGCTGTGATCACACTCAAGCTGTAGAGGTTAGACGTGGATGATCCTTTTAGACACAGAATCTGGGCTTTGCCTCCCCTGTAGAGTAATTACCAGCAAGGATGCTCAAATGGTCCATTAATGATATCCAAAGGCAAAACCACTTTAGTTGAAACCCTGCTACTTAGAATATGCCTCTATGGAGATTTCTAGCCCACTACCGATCAAAGTAGCTATTCACATCCAATCAACGGATAATTTGTCACCATATTGAACATTTGAGAGAAAAGAAGTGTGCTGTTCAAAAAGCCTCTTCATTGAACAGAAAGCTAGCGTTTGCCTGCCTGCTTAAGTTAAATTATTTAGTCCTGGATATCACAAAAAAAAAATGCCACATTCCTTGTTTAGGTTTTAGCATTTGTTTTATAGTCTGTGCCAAAGAAATATACTATACTACACTGTTTAGTGTAAAAGATAAATTAAAAAAACTAGGTTGGTCTAGTAATTTGGCCTTGGTTCGTTAAAGGGATAGTTCACCCCCAAAATGACCTTTTTTTCCCCTTTCGATTAGTCACACCATGGAGACTTGAATTCATGGATATTCATTTGTTTTTGTCGCATTCCTAAGCCAATAATTTGATGACCGGTGGTGGCAGTTCCGGTAGGAGACACAAAGAGTCTCCTTTGTGTCTCCTATACCGGAACCGCCGCCTACCGGTCCGCTGGTCATCAAATTATTGGGTGTCATATATTTTGGGTGAACTATCCCTTTAGTAACCCATTCATTCAGACTGTCTAAAGAAGATCTTCCCACAGTGACAGCTATGACAGATTATGAATAATGATCCAAGCCTTTATGATTTCATAGCCTAACCAGTGCAGGGCCAGAGAAGCGTAACGTGCGTACAACATATCTTTAAAAAAAAATACTGTGTCATGACTCATATGACAGTTTATTTTATTGCTAACCCCCGAAGCAGCTTTTACACTTACAGTAGTAAATGCCAGAAGCGAATCTTCATATAAATCAATATCCAGCTTCCCTGTCCCAACGACACTAGTGGGACATGAACATGAACACTATATGGAAGCCCACAGGCTGGACTCAGTATATTCTTTTTTACTTGGTGTTGGAGCTCATGTGTTCTGTACTGTATGTGCTATTAACCATATTTCAGACAAACCACTACAAATGTAACTTTGGTGTACATCCACACTGTTGGGTGGAAACATTGTATCTCCATATGTGTTTTTTTATAGATCTTGGTCACACGTCTCTGTGGGTTTTACGAATATCTAACCACTTAAGTCTTATCATATACTTTAGGACAGGAGGATAGACCTATATTGGTCCCATGAGGGAAATTCAGCCGCCATGACAATTACAGCCGCCATAAAAACACAAAACAGATCATAAAAACACGGCAGATAAGAAAAATAGCCAGCCAGATAAAAAAGATAAAAACATAAGGAGAGGCAAAAAAAAAAAAGGCCAATAGCATTAAAAAAGAGCAGGAAAAAAAGTCATAGCGTGAGTGAGAGTCACATTGCACCACACAGACCAACCATTGGCATCATTGGACAGCTTCATGGCTACCGGCACGGAGGACTGACAGTCACAAAATTGATTAGGTCTACATCTAGTTTTAAGTGCTCCCTAAAGAATTTTCTAAATACCACATGGTCCTGATTTTCTAAACTACATTTTGTGTATTTTATTGTTTTTAACTGTATTTATGGAACCGCAATGGAAATAAGCCTAAAGTTTGACTAAAATGTGCATTTTTTTGTTAGTACATATGCTTGTTGTCAATAAATAAATCAATCAATCAAACAGAGTCCGTCAGTTTAGCCGCGATAACCACCAGCATCTTGTGGGTGTAGGTTCTCACCTCTACACCCACACCATCCTGTTTAGCACCAATGAGCCTGCCTTCATCGTGAGCTTGTTCAGTCTGTTACCGTCTGTTATGTTGATGTGACTTTTAATTCTTTTTCAAAACTAAAGAAAATAGCCTATCTACAAGCTCACATTCACAACATACGCGTCGCAAAGCAACGTGTTTGAATACTTTCTCCTATAATGACATGCCCACACACCAAGTTGAAAGAAAGTAGTTAACCCATGAACAGTATTAAATGGTAGATGGATTGCATTTATATAGCTCCTTTCTAGTCTTTTCCGACCCTTCACCGCTTTTACAATGTACTTCACATTCCCCCCACTCACACACACATTAACGGCAGAGTAGAGGAAACCATGCAAGGCACCAACCTGCTCATCAAGAGGTCTTGCTCAAGGACACGTTGACACATAGTCAGGAGGAGGCGGAGATTGAGCCTGAAACCTTCAGATTCCAAGACGGTCGGCCCGCTCTACCTCCTGAGCTACTGCCACCCTTGTAAGAGCTTGTGACTAAGAGTTGCATAACTCCATTAGATCCATTGGAAATCAACGGCTTTGGACATACAAAGGATTCTTCCGCCTGACTGCGATGACATGTTTTTTTCTCCTTCTTCAGGAAAGCGTGATGATGCGTGATACTGTTCAGACATGGATGGCAGCTTCATAAACACAGCATGGTAACACATTGATCACACGTTCAAATGAAGTCACTGTGCTGATCAAAACCTCCTACAGTATTGTTCAAGTTTGAACTAGCCATGCAAGGCTTAATCAAACTAATTGATTTAACCACTTAAAGCCGAGCATCGGTATTGTTGGGAAAGCTTTCGCTGGAAATAGCAGATCGACAAGCTCACAATGCGACACTGTGAGCTTGTCGATCGGCTATTTTCCCCACAATAACAGAAAACAGAAAAGACACTGGTATTGAGCCCTGAGGGACTCTGGTTACCCATATGGGGTTTAATGTGTGAGTGGTTAATCTATTATAAAAAATGATACAAAATAAAACAAGTTCACAATGCATGGCGATGCTGTTGTATGACAAAGTATATACAGTAACAACTCTTTAATTAGACTACAGTAATCAACTTAGTGGATTATAAAAAACTATCCACATGTTTTCATCTTGTTTCGTTCATGTACATTTTTCATTTTATTTTTAATCTACAAAAAACACGATTCTCGTGTGATTCGACTAACAGACAAAGTAATCGATAGAACAACGGCTGAGAGAAGATAAACCGCTAGTTACAGCCCTACACTCTGAACACATTAGCCATCCACGGTAACTCATCTAACAAGATAACGACCAGCCGGAGACGTGTTTGGAATCCAGAGATTTAGTGGAAGGCCGGAGAGAGGCACAGCATGGAATACCAGAGAGACAGAAGGTCAGAGTTTAGTCTGGAGAAAGACCAGAGATATGCTCCTGGTGACCTGAATTTCCTCACACAATGTCTGATTCATGTACCTTGATGGCATTCCAATAGCATTTGCCAAAATACGTCATGGGGGGGGGGGGGGGTTTCCTGAAGCCTTAAATCAGTATTGTCTACGTTTATAACGTTTGCTTTAAAAAAGTATATATTCAAAGATTTTCACGATTTTTCAAAGATAGCAGATCTACAAGCTCATAGCGCGGCACTCGGTGCCGCGCTATGAGCTTGTAGATCTGCTATTTTTGAAGTGCCAAAGAAATCTAAAATGACAGATGCGTTCCCCGGATTAAATGGGTTAATTGGTTTAAGAGGAGGACAGCTGAGTTTGTAATGACGATGCAGTAATGACATACAGTATGTGTCATATAGCTATCCGTCTATTACGCCAGGCTCCTCTACAGTACAGCATGGTGATAGACTTTGCCCTCTCCTTTCAGGAGCGTGAATTCCTGAAACCATCACGACGACGCCGATGATGTTTATTCCACTAGCACTTCTCTCAGCCTCCCCTCCTCCTCTGATCCCCTTGTAAAGAAGCCATTGTGAATCAATCACTAGACCCCGGAGCAGACACATGGGAAGGGGAGTTGACAGGTGCAAGAGAGGGGCCTGAAGTACCCTCCAGACAGGGGGGGTCAGGGGTCAGATCTCTGCCGCTGCACGAGTGGGGTCACACTATGCTGTTCGTAACGCCGGTGATGAGCTTGCTCCACCATTTTGTAACACGCCACAATGATGTGAAAGCTTATCATTCACTCAGCAGTGATGATGGGCCGCCCACAGCAAGTTAAATTACTGGAACTGCTTGACGAAACCGGAAATGTTGGATAATCTACAACAACATTGGAGACCAACAGTTAGTAGGCTCTTTGTTTTGACTAGGAATATATTCTAGAATATCAAAACTGTTTTAGAAGTTCAGCCCACTTTGGGAGCCAAAGCCGCGAGGCCAAACATGGACAGACATGGTTTCTTGTGGGAAGATGACACACTGAGTTGGAAAGTGAATGATTATAATTATGAAAATAGAAATTCTGCATAGTGCTCATGAGTACAGTGTATATTCGGTTAATTGTCTTTCTGGGCAAAAGCTTTGTTTTGCCTCATCACATTGAATGCAGTCTTCGGATTGCAGCAAAAAAAATAATGAACAGCATCATCCCAGTGATGAGACAAAAGCAAGTGTTATTATGGCTTTATTTTGACAAATTATAAACACTGTATACAAACAGCGGATTAGAGCTACCAGATCCATTTGGCCATTAGGTTCTTCCTTGAGACAATAGCTTAAAAGGTTTCAGCGATAACAGCACATTTCCTCCGATATTCCAATGAAGGCAATTACCAGGCCCTGTTTGTTCACAAAGAGCTTAGGCCCTCCATCTGCAATCAGTGTAATGCCAGCCACTATATGCGGCTACATACACTGCCCACTCATTTGTTATATGGAGTAAAGGGAAATCCTTGCAAAACTTTTCTAGCCAAATAAATTACTTACTCAGGGCTCTAATGAAAGCGTCGGAAGACTAATCCATGGTCTTCTGTGTATTGTGTGTGTGTGTGTGTGTGTGTGTGTGTGTGTGTGTGTGTGTGTGTGTGTGTGTGTGTGTGTGTGTGTGTGTGTGTGTGTGTGTGTGTGTGTGTGTGTGTGTGTGTGTGTGTCTAATAACGTGGATTACCATTTTTCCCCATTGCTTATCAGCGTGAGACAAAGGGAGATAATTAGGTGTCATAGCACTCCACTGTTCTAAAAACCCTCTTCAACTGCCTCAATCAATATCAGTTATGTCCTGATGAATAAACATGGCACCCATTTGGAAAAACAGGGAGAGAGCCTTCATTGGTATCATTGCAGGTGGAAAGATAATTCATTCACGTGCTGTTGATGACAACACAGTGGTATGTCACAATATCAATTTCAAATGCCGCATCCAGAAAAAAAAAAAAATTGTCTTCTTCCATAATAATCACCTTTCTGCATGGTCTCACACAACCAGCGGGCACAAGGTGATAACACAACAATAGGAGGTATTAACCATTTTGTAAAAGGTTTTGTTCCAGGGACCCCCCAGAAGCGAAGATTAGAGTTACAAATGTTCACGTTTTTTTTTTTAAATAGCAGATCTAAAAGCTCATAGCGCGGCACTGATGAGCTTGTATATCTGCAATTTTTTAATAGCCAAAGAAATTGATTGATTGAATGGGCCACTTAAACCCTATATACGTCATTGACCGGAGTCCCCCAGGGGTCTATACTACATCCTCTACTTTTCCCCCTCTTCATTAAATCTCTTCGACAAAAAACAGCCGGTTTACAAGCACGTCGCAACGTGTTCTGAGCTTGTGGATCTGCTATTTTCACCAAATGTTCACTCCAGAATAGGGACACTATAGGGTTTATGTAGTCAAAACAAAAAAGAATATAAGGTGTACATTCTATATTGTATTGTTAATAATAACCTCGTAGTACCATAGCAGACTACTATGGTGTTATTACATTGTATCACAGTATTGTGTATTTTATAATAAAGTGTGGCACACACACACCCATGATGTCTCATCAAGTGATCGTAAATAAAACACTCAAGCAATTACACTGGCTTTCAAATGAATTGTACGTGTCTTTGTTATCGATATCAACACTCTTTAGAGAACAGAAAGAATATCCCCCAATAATGACTTTGGGTTAGTCAGAAATAGCGCTGTAATTTTATGTAAATCTCTCGGCCATAATTAATTTTGTAATTACTGCGCTCAAGCACCCTCTGCTTGCAAAATTAGAGACGTTCTTCTTCCCTTTGGGACCCTCTTTGGTTGGGGTTAAAGATGGTGGATATGGTTATGGATGAGGCATTTGATTATTCGGAAAACATCATATTTCTGAAATGTTTGAGGAAGAGAGAAAAAACTGATTTTTCTGTTAGACTTAGACTTGACTTCATAAGGATCTCTTCCAAGAGTCCTGACATGACGAATACAAATATCAATGAGAACAAACATTTGTAATCATGGGTAATTATCAGCTCCATTCATCACTGGTGTCTCTTCTCATATTTTACTGTATTTGTTTGTCTGTCTTGTTTTGTTTTGTATTGATGATGTCTGTTTTTGTAAGGAAAACTATACCACCATTTGTAACAGCCTGCTCAGGGACTACAGATGAAAATGAGCCAACTCTGGCTAACTCTGGCTCATTTATGTGGATGTGAGAAACTGACATGTTGATTAATGTGCACTGTCCCTGATAAATACATAAATAAATAAACATAACACACTACAACTGTCGCATTTCACATGACTTTTACAGTTGAAAAACTAAAATGAAAAATGATTTCCATTTTTCTTGCTTTCATTTTATAAAAGTTGTTTATATACAGTACAGTATATATTGCCAGTAGGTCAAGGAAGTGCAAATCGGCCTCATGGTGGCGCTATAACAGCGCGCTTCAAGTTTTGGCCTATATCTCTAATACAACATTCAACAGTAGGTACAAAATGAATTTCCGCAAGGACAATAAAGTATCTATCTATCTATCGAAAGGTTTTTTTCCATGGATTTCTTGGTTCATGACGCAACTCCTCATTTAGGCTGCGGTTATTTGTGCCAGACTACATTTTCAGCGTCGCGTTTTCTTCAAAACAAACTTTTACACCTACAAATTCAGTACAAAACGTGCACAAATGTGCACATATTATCTGTGGAGTCATGTGATCAAGATGTATCAGTCAGATTTCACAGGTTCCATTCCCATTGACAGCCTTCCACTCTTTGTGGGCCCTCGGTAGGCAACCTGGCCTGATCCTGAAATAAAAACCTTCAGCAGGCAGAAGCTCTCCAGTGCTACAAAAATGTTGGATCAATACCCTCCTTTCTCTCTCTCACTCAGGTAGCCTTCAGTTGATGAACTTGTTTGTTTAATCTTTATGACAGACAAATCTTTTGTTGTCAAGAATATTCATTTTGTATTAGCTTTATCTGTGGAAAGGTATTTTTGGCAAATACATTTTATCCCTTATTTATCTCTCTGTCTCAGACACACAAACACGCACGCATGCACAAATAAACAAACACACACACAAGTACGCGCACGCACACACACACACACACACACACACACACACACACCCACAAACACAAAGAGAGAGCTGATTCTTTGTTTAAAAAAATATTATATCATAATAAACATATTAAGATTGCTGTTAAGAACATTTTAGAAGGTCAGTAAGCTGTTTCCACCCCAACAAACTCGTTCAAGCTCTGTAAACAAATGCAGGGACACATATACATCATCAATATACTGTACATCAATATAATGTCACAGCTGGTAGGTTCCAGAGCACTGCCAATAGAGCTGGGCTTGAATTTGAGACATTCACAATTAGATTAGATTAGATTGAACGAGACATTGAAATGAAGTTCAGTATCTTACAAAAAAAGTGCAAAATAGTGACGCAGGATGAAACAGATTCTGCGTGATACTGTACGCCACAGTGCTCTCAGTGGGAGTACGTCAATATAACTATACAAGTTTGTATACGTCCGTTGTGTATATCAAACACAACAGACGTTTCGGCTCACAGCGTGAGGAAGGTTGTGAGCCGAAACGTCCGTTGTGTTTGATCTGCTACTGGGTTGACTTCTCAATAAATAAGATATCCTAAAAGGACCGAGTGAGTGCTGGTGATCTTTTCAAAGATAGTATTTCTGCCAGAAGCATTTCATGTGAACTGTGAACTATTCAACTGAAGAGTGCTCACCTTTTATTCTTCAAGTTATACTATAATATGGGTAATTCGGCCAAGGAGCACAGGGAGCAGACCATATTATACTAGTTGCTACAAGGACAAGTTGCACCACAACAAGGCTATCAGGCAGCCAGGCCTAAATTCTTCCTCAATTTCCAGCATATTGTCTGCCCGTACAGTTGTCTCTTCAACTGATATTCTTCTAATTTACAGGTAATTATCTAAAAAATGCAACCTTTAACCATGATAGAAAACAGAGCCTAACCTTAACCCAAAAACCCTGCCATATTTCTGTGACATTTGCCAATCTGATTTCTCATTGACAGCAGCCTAGCCTACTATGGCAATTACAACAACAACAAAAAAAGACAAGCTGAAGGTGGAAAAATGTGATTATCCAATGCTGTCTTTAACCCAGAGGTCTTCAACAGGGGGTCCGCGACCACTAGGGGGTCCGCGGAGGTACTGCAGGGGGTCCGCGAAATTGTTGTTTGATTAAACAATATTTTTGTTTGAAAAATAAAACGTTTTTTTTTCATTTTTTCCCCCAAAATGTCAAATTGTCTTTAAACATAACATGAATCCATAGCACACAGATAAATGGAGGCACAATGCACAATAACATGGTATGTTTATACATATTTTGTAGAGATTTTTTATTTTGCACACCTACTGGGGCAGGTGCGTATAGGAGCAGGCAATATAAAACACAATTGTATACATAAATATACAATATATGTGGTAGCCCCCCCTACCCTACGAGGTAGGGGGTCCCTGCTCCATCTCCCCATCAGTTTGGGGGTCCCTTACAAATGTTTGCTTTAAAAAAATATGTATTCAAAGATTTGCACACATTTTCACGATTTTTCAAAAAAATGCAGATCTACAAGCTCATAGCGCGGCACCACGCTATTTTTGAATAGCCCGAAGTATAAGATAATGGTTAAAATCGAAAAATGACAGACGTTTTCCCGGTCGTAATGGGTTAATTTGATGTAGACAGCTTTGCAGCACCAGCAGTGCCCCGTTGAGCTTGAGTGTGTACCAAATCCTGACCACTCGCGCACTATATCAAGTCGCCCACGCCCACCGCCCACTGACAAATCTGTCACAGACACCGATGAGATGACAGCCCCCTCACTGCTATGGACCACCGCTTTCTGTGTGAGTGAGCATCTCTGTGAGTGTGTGTGTGTGTGTGTGTGTGCATGTAAATGTGTTTGTATATATATATATACACTGTACTGTATATGTTGTGAATGTGCTGTGTGTGAGAGAGATGGAGAGATGGAGAGAGATACAACACATCTTCACTGTTTCAACTGGGTGAACAACAGTAGAGGGATAACTTACAGACAGTGGTGTAAAGTAACTAAGTACATTTACTCAAGTAAAGTACTGTACCAAAAAATATCACTTACCCTAGCTTAAAGGTAGGGTAAGTGATATTTTTTGGTTATTATTATCATTTTTTGTTAAAAGGTTAAAGTACTGTATTCTGATAGTAATCGTTGCTACATAGCGTTTGTTCGGTCACAGGGGTCTCTCCAACTCTCTCTCAAAATAGAATGAATGTACATTTTCAGGTAGGTGACAACATTTAAGCCAATCAGGAGAGAGTAATGAAAATGCATTTTCTGTTTAATAAAGAGCTGGAGAGACATGGAGACTCCTTTTACTGAACAAACACTCTAATAGCACTATGTACTATCTAATAGCAATGAGTACTATCAGAATATAGAGCCATTTAACACTTATTTTAACCAAAGCAAATCACTTACTCTACCTTTAAGTACAATTTTGAGGTAGGCTACTTACAAAAAAAACCTACAGGCAATCCAGACCATTTTGTTTGTGAATATTAGGTACTCATCATTACGATAAATGCATAACATCCATCAATGTCTGTAATTGTAAGTCTGCTCAAAACACAAATCTTAAGCGTCTAGAATAGAAAACGAGAACAATCGCTCATCTGTAAAACCTGGAAGTGGACTTCAGTCATTTGAAGTTATTTGAAGGATTACTGTATTCCTTGATATAATGAGTTTGGGTGAAGAGGTCCCTCCTTTCTTTTCTTTTCTTTTTTTTTTGCAAGTTACGCAGCTGTTTGGCAGTTTAATGATTTATGTGTCCCTGTGGAGATGTTTCCGCTAAACGGTAAAGGAACAACACTTCGTCATCACGATGATGCAATTGAAGCAGCAGATATATAGTGAGTCCAGAGGCAGTGAATAGCCGTAACAATAGGAACCGTGGATGAAGGTTGTATGTAATTACACATACCCTTTGGCTTAATTAGGTCACCCTCGTGTGTGTGTGTGTGTGTGTGTGTGTGTGTGTGTGTGTGTGTGTGTGTGTGTGTGTGTGTGTGTGTGTGTGTGTGTGTGTGTGTGTGTGTGTGTGTGATTACCATCCCTCTACGTAGCACAAGGGCACTTTCTTCATGATTCACAAGGTCACAGTGAACATACAGAACGTTTGCTAGTCGCCCTGTATGCATAGCAGCACTTCATTATGGAACCCTAGATTAAAAATAACAGTCGGTTACGTCACAGAACTACAATAACACCAAACACAGGGAACAGGACGAGCAACTTGGTCTTAAACATTGAGCATTTGCGTCAAATGGTTACCTTAATGTTAAAGGAGTAGTTCACCCAAAAAAAAATCTTATTTTTAATCAATTACACACCCCATGAAGCGTTGAATTCATGGAGATTTTTTAGTTTTTGTCTCATTCCTGAGCCAATAATTTGATGTCTCCTTTGAGTCTCGTACAGGAGACATTAGCATCTTTCCGCCGGTCATCAAATTATTGGCTCAGGAATGCGACAAAAACTGAAAAAATCTCCATGAATTCAACGCTTCATGGGGTGTGTGATTGATAGAAGATAAGTCATTTTTTATGCAAAATTATTTTTGCATAATCGTCATAATCGTTTACATGTTGAAACATTTTCACACATTTTGAAATATAAAAAAAAAAAGCAGAGATAGTTGATCTAGATCAGCTATCTCTGCTTTATTATAAAATGTATAAAATTATCAAATATGTCAATAATTAATCATTGGTATATTTCAGTTATTTGTCATATCCTGCCCTGTGCAATGTTTGATTACGAAGCCGAAAAGGCTTCATAATATGTACCAATGTTCAATGGCCAAACACACTATTAAATGGCTAATCGCGATTATTTGAGTGACAATTAATGGTCAACTTAAATGTGTAATGGTGACAGCCCTAATGGCAGTGGTGTAAAGTAACTAAGTACATTTACTCAAATACTGTACTTAAGTACAATTATTTGTTACTTTTACTTTACTGGAGTATTTCCAAATTTCTAATACTTTTACTTCTACTCCACTACATCTCAGAGGCAAATATTGTACTTTTACTCCACTACAATTATTTGAAAACTTTAGTTACTAGTTACTTTGCAGATATAAATGATTACATTATAAAACATACATTAACCACTTTAGCCCTATTTTATACCTAGGTTATTTGAAAATAGCAGATCTACAAGCTCACAACGCGTTGCATCGCGACGCGTTGTGAGCTTGTAGATCTGCTATTTTCAAACATTTTAGTACTTTTACTTTTGGTACTTTAAGTACATTTTCATACCAATACTTTTGTACTTTTACTCAAGTCAATTTTCAATTCCGTACTTTTACTTGTAACAGAGTACTTCTACATTGCAGTATTGATACTTTTACTTAAGTAAAACATTTGAGTACTTTTTCCACCACTGCCTAATGGAGCCCTGGTGGGCCCCGGACCTGCTGAAGTTGAGGACAAGGACCCTAAAAGACCCTCAAAAACATCAGTGAACAGGAGGATGAGGGGTGGGGCGCGTGTGGGTGCGTTCTTCATCAGTGCCTTGAAGTGATGCTTTATAATCTGATTGAAATGACCACAAATACTGCAACCTTACTGTAAAGAAGGCTTAATTCTCTGAGTGCTGCTGCTGTTTACGATGCTGATTTTTATCATATTTTTTTGGAGTGCCCTTCAAACAAGTACAAAACACAGCAGGGCCTTTTCATTGGGCACGTTTACAGTACAATGCAATAAAAGGTCAGCGCAGGAAATGTGGCGCGCGCCACGCGTCCGGAAATCACACGCAACAGTGGGCGTCCTGCTGTATAATGCATTTAACAAGTGAATGGATAATCACAGTCATGTCATCGGTTGAGTCAGTGATGTACACTGAAGGAGTGTATGCAGAAAGGGCAGCGCATAAATATGAACATTCAGCTCATGTTAAACAACCGGAATGGTTTTAACACAACGTTACAATGTTGTTTGTCAGTCAGATCAGAAGGTCTACACAATGCAGGGTTTTGATTTGCTGAGAGGAAAGGGGGCGGGACACCATCCCTCTGTTTTTGATCTCTTCATTTCTCTGTATCACCACTGGCCTGCAAGGGGTTGTGTTTTATCTCTGCTTCTGAATGAAATACAAATGCATTTCTGTTTATGGAAATGTAGACCGTCTGATATGTTTGATATTTACGTTTGATATTATTACATTTTAACAATTTAATAAAGAATCAGCATGTTATTATGGCATCTTTATTTTGGGCAAATTTTCTAAATTGGTCAGAATAAAAATTAAAAAAAATCTTAAAGGAGCTACACCATGAATTTAAAAAAAATATTTGATATTTAATATCATATGGTGTATGTCCCTCAAACCTTTTTCAAAAGGTTTGAGCCTAAATCATCACTCAGATATACTCATCCCAAGTCAATTGTCTCTGGCTTATACAGCACTTTCAGCTGCAATACCAAAACGTCCTCTTGTGCAGGGGGGGGGCTACTGAGCAATTCTGTCTGTTAATAAAAAAATTTATTTAAAAAAATTATTTAAAAAAATTAAAAAAAAGGAAAAATTCTGCATAAAAAGAAGCATCTAAGAAAAATACAAAATCGGGAAAAAAAACACTTTGAACATTTTTGAACAATTCCACCAAGTGTTTGAGGTGCCTGTTTCACCCACTTCCGGGGGGCAAGTATTTGTTCGTAGACCCCCACTTAGAGGGGGTAGAAAAAGTTTCGGAGCGATTCGGGCACTTTTCATTTAACATTGGGTTTGCCATCATTAATGTTTGTGACATCATAAACATTTCCATTCTGAGATCGCCTGTTCAGACACGCCCATTCTGGAAATCCATGAAATGAGAAGGAATGACTGAATTTAAAAAAAAAACATTTTTTGGGGTACAAGAGACACTGGGGACCCCAAAAAATACAAAAAAAACAAGAAAAAAGTGATTTTCATGGTGTAGACCCTTTAAAAACAAATGTAATTGAGAGCTTGTAGATTGGCCTTAAGTGGTTAAGCCTTAACTGGGCTCGTTGTCACAACGTAACTAGTGGAGGATTCAGACATTGTCAGCTGGAATGACGAGATGCTAATTTGCTAACGTGTTGCTAATTTGTTTTTCATTTTTTCTTTTCTTTTCACACATCAAACCCCTGTCTACACGTACTGTATGCTTGTTTGGAGGAGCATAGAAAATAATGGTGCTCCTTAAGGTAGGCAGTGGGCATCCGCATTACACCCACGGGCTGTCATATTCATAGGTATTTATCAGTGGAAAAAAACGTGTAAATAGTTACAGCCCCTGATGTGTGAATAAAAAAGGTGCCTTGGTGTTTAGACGACACATTTAGAAAGCCCCTCTCTCTCTCTGCCACACAGTATCCTGATCAGTGGTGGAAAGTAAATAAGTACATTTACTTAAGTACTGTACTTACAAGTACAGTTTTGATGTATTTGTACTTTACTTGAGTATTTCCAATTTGCAATACTTTTACTTCTTCTCCACTACATCTCAGAGGCAAATATTGTACTTTTACAATTATTTAAAAACTTCAGTTTCTAGCTACTTTTCAGATATAAACTATGATATTATGAAATATACATTAACAGCTCCATTTTATACATAGGCTATTTGAAAATAGCAGATCTACAAGCTCACAACGTTGCGGATCTGCTATTTTCAAACAGTTTAGTACTTTTACTTTTAGTACTTTAAGTACATTTTGATGCCAATACTTCTGTACTTTTCTAGTAAATTTTGAATTATCGGACTTTTACTTGTAACAGAGTATTTCTATATTGCAGTATTGGTACTTTAAGTAAAGAATTTGAGTACTTTTTCCACCACTGATCCTGATTGGCTATTACCTGAGGGCTGGGCTTTAGGTCACTTCACACATTCACTTGTTTGTTTTAATTTTGTTAGTTTTTTTGGTTCCCACCACTGCCCTGTATACTTAAGATTCAGAGGCAGTGAAAAATATTGAGCATCTTCAGATATTGTCATCACTGAGGAATGGTTAGAGGTCCTCATTTAATCACTCTGAAATTATTCCAAGGTGACATTACTGCTTGCATTTCAACGTTACGCTTATTTTTCTTCTTTCGTCAACGCCTTCCATTTTTCATTGTCATTTTAACTGTCAACCTTTTGTCCTGCTCTCTCTCCTCTCTCCACATCTTATGTGTCTCTATGTTGAGTTGTTGACCTTCCTCTCTCTCTCTCTCTCCCTCCCTCTCTCGCTCTCTCTCCCTTTCTCTGCATCAGTGGTGTAAAGTAACTAAGTACATTTACAGTTTACTGTACTATACTTAAATTTTCAGGTACTTTTACCTTACTGTAGTATTTCCAATTGTCTATACTTTTACTTTTACTCCACTACATCTCAGAGGCAAATATTGTACTTTTACTCCAATACAATTATTTGAAAGCTTGAGTTACTAGTTACTTTGCAGATATACATTATTACATTATAAAACATACATTAACCACTGCAGCCCTATTTTATACCTAGGCTATTTGAAAATAGCCGATCTACAAGCTCACAACGCGGATCTGCTATTTTCAAACATTTTAGTACTTTTACTTTTGGTACTTTAAGTACATTTTGATACCAATACTTTTGTACTTTTACTCAAGTAAAAAAAAATCCCGGACTTTTACTTGTAACGGAGTACTTCTACATTGCAGTATTGATACTTTTACTTAAGCAAAACATTTGAGTACTTTTTCCACCACTGCTCTGCATCTATGTTGATCTCTCTCTTGCTCTCTCTCTCTCTCTCTCTCTCTCTCTCTCTCTCTCTCTGCATCTATGTTGATCTCTCTCTTGCTCTCTCTCTCTCTCTCTCTCTCTCTCTCTCTCTGCATCTATGTTGATCTCTCTCTTGCTCTCTCTCTCTCTCTCTCTCTCTCTCTGCATCTACAGTATGTTGATCTCTCTCTGTCTCTATGTTTATCTTTCTCTTGCTCTCTCTCTCTCTCTCTCTTTCTCTCTCGCTGTGAGCTTGATACAGATACCTACTGCTTCTATCTGAGAAAACCATTATTACCATGCATGGCTGTTTGCTGAAAAAAAGGGGGGGAAAGAGAAAAAAAAGGGAAAAGCTAATGATGTTGGCTTGAGCTCAGAGCTAATTAAAATGCTATAAATACGTGGAGGTAGGGGGTGTGATGGATGTAGTGTCAGAATTCTGGTTGAGCGGGGAGGAACAGGGAGGCATCCGGACGATCAATACTGGCATACTGAACACATGACACTGCATATGCATTTAATGAACCAACAGTTTTATCTGTTAATTACACACCGGGACACGCGTTAGCATTCCTCGTGCGGTGCCAGACCTTTTTCCTGCCCGCCCCGATAGATAATAATGAACGGGCTTGGCTGTTTCACCCAACGAACCTGCAAACGGTGGTTTCGCATTTCTTTATTTCTTTTACACACACACACACGTTATCTCCCACCACCCACCCCCCAACCCCGAGCTCTTTCATTTACTGCTGGTAATTCTCCATGCGGTACACTCCACCGCTGTATCTGTAAATGTAATGCATTTTCCTCCTTTTGTCCTTTGTCTGCCTGGGTTTAGAGTAGCACCGGCATTCTCTCCGCACAGCCCCATTGTAAGCTCTGAAAACGGTTGCCTGCTTTTCTGCTGCATGCACACAGAGGAAATTGTAGATGGAGGCGGGGGTGTGTGTGTGTGGGAGTTAATTCTTGGTGACAGACAATGTTGGTACACCAGTATTTACAATTGTGTAAAGTTTAATAGTTTGGACTCAAGCCTTCTCGCACAAGATACAAGGAAACTAAAGCAAATCTTTTCCCCTGCCACACCGCTTTTGGGGAGACACTCATATTGTATCCCAGAGTAATATATTTCAGGGCCTTATACTTTTCTCTTTGCAGCTACGATCACAATAAGATAAGGGGCTGCTTGCGGAGCGGTAAAGTATCTATCTGGCTGTCATTTCAATGACTATATTACACCGCGCCGTAATTCTTACCATCCTGGGGACTTTCTGTCAAAACCCGGTAGTGTAAGCCGCGGTGTAATCCCTCATTACTGCCGAAAATCTTACACTGTGGTAAATTATTTTGAGGGTTAAGCTTTGAATATTATCTTTTACCCCCCCAAAAAAAGAGTCTGTTACAGGGTGGAGAGGTAATATCGGAGGCGGTAGTATAATTTCCCGTTCTTGCCTTATGAATAATGAATGGAGGTGAATGGTACATAGTATTAACCTCTGCTCTACTTTGCTCATCTGCTGCCACTCATACTTTAACCTAACCTTGCATGTCAAGCATCTTATCAGCGATGACGTTAACATTGCTGCCTGCCTGCAGACTCCTAACGCCGTCTCTCTCTCTCTCTCTAGCAACTCAGTCAAGACTTAATGTTTCTCTCCACGTTCCACACTTGAATGTCTCTAGTCGTGTAACTATTAGTCTGAGCTTAAGCTAGTAGACTGTGACATCTATTTTACCACCACACACACAGAGGCATGCAGATACTACAGTATATAGTACAGTACATACTGTAGGCATAACAAGACGGGCTCCAATAACGCTGTGACTTCACATGGATCTCGGATTTCACATGGCCATGTCTGGCCGATGTGTCTGTCTGTCTGTCTGTCTGTCTGTCTGTCTGTCTGTCATAACTCAATCACTGTCTCAGACAGTCACAAACTCAGCATGTATATCACAGAGGATCCAAGGGTGTGTTGTGCCGAGTTGTGCCGAGTGCCCATATATGGTGATCCCTGCATGTCATCCATATGACTTCATATTGACGTATACTGGCCTCTCCAAGTACTCTGATAACGGGTACATGCACACGTGTGTGTGTCACCTTTTGGCCTTAGAGACCCGCTTGAGTGTTAGCTTACAACCCAGCTGTGATGACTCCTCCTCCTCATCCATCAGTCCTCTCTTTGGCAGAGATCATTTTGCCCCTGAACCTCCTTGACTCCTTGACCTCCTTGACCCTTCCCCACCGGAAGTCTCGCCGGACGAGATTGAAATCTCGAAATTGAAATCTCGTCTAGCGAGACTTCCGGTGGGGCGCATTCAAGGCAATCACGCTGCATAGTGTTCCGTCACTATGAACGTCAGATCTCACCAAAAAACAAACAAAAAAAAAGCTATTAAAATACACGATCTAGCGAAAGGCCCATAGGTGCACGTTTTTTGCTGTGATGGACTTTCTACTGTACCATTCATCCTAGGATATCATAACATCATAGCAAAATTCCCCTTTAAGTACATTTCGATACCAATACCTTTGTACTTTTACTTGAGTACATTTTCAATTCCGGACTTTTACTTGTAACAGAGTATTTCCACATTAAAGTATTGGTACTTTTACTTCATTTTAGTACTTTTTTTCCACCACTGCCCTCGAGCTGGCCTCCTGGTTGAGAGAGGCTATCGTCTCCAGGATAGTCCTGGTGTTGTGGTCAAAGGAGGAGGCCGGTGACGACGACGACTCGGCCTCGGCCTGCTCCAGAGCGATGCCGTCTGGTTCCATCTCTGCTGGAGCCAGCGGAAGAAGAAGAAGAGGAGGCTCATCACCGCAGCTGCCAGGGGACAGGAACTCCCTCACCGCCCTCTCCACCTGCGGCCTGAACGTGTGATTGATTTTGGGGTCCACCACCTGGGCTACTATCCTGTCCACCCCCTGCTCCAGCATTCCAGACTGGAGCACCAGCTGTCTGATGTTATCCCTGAGCTGGTTCTTGTTCAGACCAGGACTCCACGTGTGGTTAGACAGGTGGCTGGACACAAAGTCCTCCACTCTTTGTTTCAGGTTCAGGTACGCGGGCGTCTCGTCCACGTCCGCGAGGCAATCCCTCCTGAACCGATCGAAGAGTCCCTGTGTTTTCAGGTGATTCACGATCGTAGACACGAGCTCTGGGTCCCCGGAAGGTGATCCGGCCATGTTCAGATAGTTAGGGATAAGAATGTATCGATACTAACAAGTCGTTTGTAAATAAAATCCCACATTTATCCAACACCGGGGCTTCTGTTATGATTCCAAAATTCCTTTTATGCCCTTATATGGAGATCCCCGATGTCATCAATATAACGTCATATTGACGTCAGTCTATGACGTCAATATGCACAATCCACTATGATAATGGATTGTGCACATCGTTCCCAACGGGCCTAGTCTATTATAAAATCTAAGGTAAATGTCCTTGTTTCTGGCTGCCTGTGCTGTGCTGTGGTTTGACTTTTCGACTGTCGCAGTCCCTGTGCGTCCGCTTGTGTCATCAATATGACGTCATAGAACTGATGTCATACACTGGCCTTCTACTCTGATAACGGGTACTGTACCTGTGGACCTATTGCCATAGGGTCCCCACTGAGTGTGTTAGTACTATCCTCTGTGATCATTAATTCATTCATTGTCTCCGCCAGGCCGAAGGCATGGCGAGAGAGTATGTTTTACTGCCCAAAATTTTCACATGAGCCTGTTATAGCGCCACCAGGAGGCCGATTTGTTTCACACGCACATTCCCATTAGGCCGACGAAGAAATGCCACTTAAAATGTTTCAATTCTGCCTCATGGTGGCGCTATAACAGACCAATAACTGCACCGATTTGTGTAAAACTTTGTTTGCACACTCTCTAGAGGCCAAGGAAAAACCTTTGCCCTGCATTTTTCACATTTGACTTTTATAGCGCCACCAGGAGGCCGTCTAAAGTAAAATACATTTGTTGATATTAAGCCTTCAGATTTTATCCAAATTTCGGTATCCAAATCGGTACACATGATCTCTATAGTCATGTGATCAAGACGGATCTCTTTGATTTCTCATATTCCATCCTGATTGGCTAAGATTGACATCTAAACTTTGCAGGAGTGGCCCGTTTTGAACAAAATGCCGCAAATCATGAACCCAGCGTCCGATTGCGGTGAAACTTTGCACACACATTCGCACTTCGTTGAGGAACAAATGCCACCCTTTTAACATTGCCCTATTATAGCGCCACCAGGAGGCAGATTTTTTGCAACACTTTTCTTTTTTATATTACTCCAACACATTTTGTCCAAACATCATGCAAATCGGTACATATTATCTCTGTAGTCAAGTGATCAAGATGGTTCCGTCCGATTTTTCCTATTCCATCCTGATTGACAACAACAACAACCTACCTGACCTGGTGGAGACCTGTGCTCCGAGGAGCACTTTTTCTAGTTAATTACTGTACCAAAGCATTATTCAACCTGTTCCGTTTGTATTGTTCTTTTGTTCTTTTGAAATTGTTTTTTCACTATATTGTCCACAACGTCTAACAAAACAAACTTTTCAGTATTACCCAGTATTGCCTCTAAGATTATTGGACATCCCACACCCACACTTTCTGATATGAACAACAAAGCCATCGTTTAATAGCAAATGACACTGATCATCTCCTACATCGTCACTTCAGACTCATGCCATCTGGACCAAGATACAGAACTTTGAAATGGAAAAAAGTTTGTTTTAGTAGGAGTTTTGTCCCTTCAGCCATTGCTGCTCTAAACAAACTGCCTCGCTTATATGATGGTTTCTGTGTATACTGGGGATTTCATGTATTGTCTTGGTGTTATGTTGTTGTGTGTTATGTTGTTGTGTGCTATGTTGTTGTGTGCTATGTTGTTGTGTGCTATGTTGTTGTGTGCTATATGGGTATGTGTTTTTCTGTTGGAGCAGACTGTGAAGACGAAATATCCCTGAGGGGACAATAAAGACTATTATTATTAGACTACTATTATTATTAATTTATTCAATTGTAACCCCAAGACAACGTGCGCACAATGCATGATTTATTACGGGACCCGGCGCGTTGTGAGCTTGTAGATATAGAATCAAGAGGGTTTTATTTGTCACTCATACAGCAAGACTGTGTGCTAACAATAATACAATAATATAACCACAAGATGATACTGATGATAACACGGGATGTAATAAAAAAGAAAGAATATCAGTAGAGGCAAACAAACACTATTGTTAAGATGAAGTATATATCAGGCTCTAAGCCTTGGCCATGGTGAAGGACCAACAGACCTGGTGTGGCTGACAACTTACTATTCTTAACTGCAAGACTTTCAACACATCAGCTTTGTCTCTCTGGCTCATATCAGGCGCTGTGAGTCCCCTGTCAGCGGCCAGAATCCCCAACATGTCAATGTGTAATATGAATGCGTCTTCTTAGTTTAACATCAGTGCACAGGGCGCCGCACCAGAATGCTAATCAGCCTCTATATCAGGTTGTTATTCATCTGGATCTCGGCGTGTTTTTTTAAATTTTATTTTTCTGTGGGGGATTGGGGGGCAGGGGGGGGGGGGGGGGGGGCTGTCTCACATTAACCCCGGCTTCCCTATTTTGGGCATAATGTACAAAAAAACTTGAAACGTTACAACCCTTGTGGGCTTGTAGATCGGCTATTTTCACTATTTGTCTTAAGTGTATATAGGGCATAAGTGGTTAAATCTTCGCTTCATATTTTTTACAGTGTCAGTTGCTCAACTCGTGTTTGTTATCATTAAGTGATGATAGGCCTATTGGAAATTCTTTGAAACGCACACACACACACACACACACACGCACACACGCACGCACACGCACACGCGCACCACACTCAAACACAGGCACACACACACACACACACACGCGCACGCACACGCGATTTGAAAAATAACAGCTCTATCTCACAAAACACTCAGCAGCACTGTGACCTTCGGGGCCATTAGGGCAGCCTCTTGGAACTGTCTCTGTATCCCCCCCCCCACTCTCTTCCCATCACAAGAGTTCTGTTTATTTTTAACTCTAGCAGATGTATTTTCTCTTCTCCCCTCTCTCTGCCAGACATGTCCTCTGATGGGGGGGAGAGCAAAGCAAACATTCCCTGGCTTAATACACCTCTAAACGCACAGCCAGGGCAGGCTTCTCCAAGAGAAAAATTGGCATTGTGATATTCCCAACATACTTGTACAAAACAGAACGGGGGAGTATGCTAGCACTCTGTGTTTTGAAGCAAGAAGACTTTCTGTTGCATTGATGGCACAATCCTAAAAACTGTGAAACTCTTCAGAAGCTCAGCTAAAAAAGCTGTTAATGTTGCCAATGCCTCTAGTTTATTCTGCCTATTATTTATTCATACCCAGCATCGCCACTCACTGTAGCCTCCGTGCCATCAGCGCCTCATGAGGAAGTCAGTTCAAAATGGTGGTCAGTTGAGTTGATAATGGACACAGAAGGTGACCTGCTTAAAGAAAGCCACGGGCAAAGTGGGAGAGGCGCCAATGCAGGCAGACTGCACTCCATTACCTGTGAATGTGGTCCAAATTAAAATCTAATTAAGCAGCACCTAGATAGAAAAAAAAAAGCTTGTTTCATTTCTTCAATTTGCACAACTATTCCATTCCATTAGACATGTAATTTCTGCTTGTCAGATACTGGATGAAATTGGCCTCCCTGAGGAGAGCTTTTTTTCACTTAAAAGTGATTAGTCTTGGAGAACAGAGATGAGCAAACATGTATCTCTGCCTGTGTGTGTGTGTGTGTGTGTGTGTGTGTGTGTGTGTGTGTGTGTGTGTGTGTGTGTGTGTGTGTGTGTGTGTGTGTGTGTGTGTGTGTGTGTGTGTGTGTGTGTGTGTGTGTGTCGGTGTGTGTCGGTGTCGGTGTCGGTGTGTGTGTGTGTGTGTGTGTGTGTGTGTGTGTCGGTGTGTGTCGGTGTGTGTGTGTGTGTGTGTGTCGGTGTGTGTGTGTGTGTCTGTACGTATCGGTGTGTGTGTGTGTGTGTGTGTGTGTGTGTGTGTGTGTGTGTGTGTGTGCGCACGCGTGCGTGTGTGCAGGAGAGGTACTTGCGGTGGGAGGAGTGTACGACATAGTTAGTTTGATGACAATTTCAACCTCATGTGCTTTTTACTTCAGTTTACAGTTTAGTAATTACTTAATCCAGAGCGATTTGCAGTAAGCAAGGACACAAGATAATACATCATAATACACATACTACATCAAATGCATAGAAATAGTAATCTAATAATAAAGTAATACATACACTAACCAATAATCTAATAATAACTAATACATACATAAACCAAGAACATATCATCAGCTTACATTGAAACTATACACACTATAGGATGCCAGGCCAACAATGACCTGGCATCTGTCTACATAACATGCTATCTAAATGACATTTTAGCCTTTGCATAATCCTGCAAGGTCGTCAAGGCTAGGGCAAGTGCTACGGGCTGAGATGGAGTCTGAAGAGGTGAGTCTTCAGATTACAGCAGAAGATTGGGAGTGAGTCTGCAGTTCTAATTGCAGTGGGGAGTTCATTCAATAGTTTAGGAGCCAGAAGGGAGAAGAGTCTGGGACGTGTGGAGCGTTGTCCCGGGTGTTTGAGCGAAGGTTCTGACAGCTTCCCTGTGTTAGCCGATCTGAGAGAGCGGGAGGGGTTGTAGGGTTGGATCAGGCTTTGAAGATACGGGGGTGCCATACCTTTGGTTGCTTTGTAGGCCAACGTCAGTGTTTTGTACTCTGTGCGGGCAGTAACTGGGAGCCAATGGAGGGAGTGGAGAAGGGGGGTGAGGTTGACATGTGAAATTTTTGTCTGGTTGAAGACCAAGCGTGCTGCTGCATTCTGGATCATTTGGAGAGGCTTAAGGAGAGAGTTACAGTTGTCAAGTTTTGATATGACTGATGCCTGGATAAGGAGCTGGGCTGACTCACTGTTGGAAAGGACAGGATGAGATCTTCCATCGAAGGGAACCGCTTCAGTCAATGCTCTTTAACAAAGAAACGTCAGTAGCTGACTGATTGAACAAAATCCAAGATTGGTTTCCTTTTCTCAGATGTTTCACTTTGGTTTTGTCTCTTTCGTTTTGTGCCAATAGAACAGTGGTTCCCAACCTTTTTTCCTTGGAAAAAAAACGGACAAAACTGAGCACGAGCACGCCCTATACTCATACGACGAATAGTGAAAATAGCCGATCTACAAGCTCACAACGATGTGAGCTTTTTTGCGAGCTATTTTTTGAAACTTTTTGGAGAACGCGAATGTCTCAACAATGATGTTACATGTGGGAGTTAAGCTATGATTTTGAGCAACAAGTTTAAGATGTTCGACTACCTTCCAAACGGACATGGCCTCACGCCTCGCCCCTGTGATCATGCCCCCCCCCCCCCTGGGCCCAGACCCCCAGGTTGGGTGACACCGCATTAGAACCCTCTCACAGATGACACCCATAGCATGTGTCACCCTTGGGTGATGATGCCGCAGGTGCCCCCCGTAGAGAGGCAGATAGATAAAAAGGTGGCAGAGCGCGGAGATAGAACGGCGAAAATGGAATACTGTGTTGCATGTTTATTTTAACCCGGGTCCCGCTGTGACAGTCTGACGGTTGCCTTGCTCTCTTATTGAACCCCAAGCCGAACCGACGCACCCATGAGGATGATGCTCCGCTCCAAGCACCACGATGGTCATTACAGCCATTCAGATGCCGGCCTGGCAGGGAGGCCGTGTCGGGTTGAGGGGATGGCAGCTGTTGGGTTTGCTTTTTTCTCATCTCTATTCAACCCACCACGCCCCCCCGCTGTGACTGGCATGATTGCAGGGCCCGGGCTCTGTAAGGTTTTCTTTGATCAGGTCCCCTGACTCATAATATGGAGGAAGAAAAGAACCTCAGATCAACCGGCAAAGTCTAACTGGCCTGCGAGAGACACCGAGGCGCTTGAACGCCGCATCTTGTGTCATTCCTCTGAAATGTGAACAGAATTAAAAGAATGAAATAAACCTACGTTGCCATTTCAAATCAGAATTAATCGCAGAATGTATTATGCAGTATTTTGTGAATTCTATGTTTTTATTATTTTAGTGAATAGTGAATACCATAAAGTGTCCTTAGAGAGGTATTTGATGCATGTCACTTGTTAGGTATAGAGATAAAAGCTACAGGCAGAAAAGCCTCTGCCCTCGTGTGTGTCTCAACCTTCCAGTTTCAAAGGTTCAGACATGAGAACAGTAACCGTGTCTTTTATGTTGATGAATACCAAGACTCCAGAAAGCGAAATGAGACCGCTATTGAAAACACCGTTCCACAAACATTCCTCGAGTTAAAAGGCTGATGACCTTCAGGATAGCATTCCCTAATAGTCCAAGACTGTTTCTCATTTTCCACTTGAAGGTGTTATTTGCAGTTTGTAAAGGTCAACTACGCACAGTTCTCCAATTAGTGCACTACTGTAGGCACTGCAGACATTTACCAAGCGGTGCAGGTAAAAAATGTCACGCATTTCCATTAGCCAAACATTCCCCTTTGCTGACTTAGAGCAAAAATGCTTTCGGCTTTGTTTGTAAATACGAAACACTAAAACGTTAACAATAGAATTCAACCTTCTTATTGTATAACAACAATAAAATACTGTAAACATACTAACAACGGTATTAGTTCTCTACTTGATAGCGGAACAAGGACAATAAATGGGTGAAAATTATTCAGACAACTCAAGATTAGAACAAACTCTCTACCACGGTCTACAAAGGAAATGTCGGGTGTATGGTTGTATGTTAAATCACCACAGTGCGCTGTTGCGGTTGCCAGAATTCAATTTGCAAGAGGAATAAGCAACCAGGTCTATGAAACAAGCCCAAAAGAAGTGACTATAATAGGCCACATGAGCACTTCAAACCTATATACAGTATGACGGCCATTAAACCATGTGCATATTTATATATGTTGGCGATTTTTGGCCTATCTACAAGCTCACAAACGTTCTACCATTATTTACAAGCAACTTTACAGAAAAACAAGCCCAATGTGGCTTATAATAAGCAGACCTGGCAACACTGCAGACAGGGAGAGAGGACAGCATAAGATAGCATTGGGGATAATGGCTTGCGCAGTCTTCTCTTAAAGGCAATGGCATCTGGCACGTGATTGGTTTTAGTATTGTAACGCCCAAACCACACCTATGCATAATGTAACGGGTAGTGCAGGTGTTTCGCGGGTAAGGCAGGTGTCCCAAAATAGCAACTTTTGCAGGGGAACACCCCTTGCCCAGTCCTAAATCACAAATTAGTGGGTTTAGCCAGTTCGGCCCTTTATAGAGCCCTTGATGTGGAATGGAAAAACTTGTCAAAGCACTGTTGTAACTCAAGTCCAGTTCTCTACGACTCCAGGGGTTTAAGTGGTTAAACAGAGTGTAGAAGGAGAGCGATGGCCATGCCACAGTAAGTGATGCGCTCAGATAACACGTCCTGTCAGCCTGGTGCAGACCCTGCCAGGTTGATTAGACTACGTTCATCAAGAGGAGTACGGCGGGCCCCGGCCCCGCACACACCCCCCCCCAGAGGCTCCGGGTTGACACACACTACGACTCCTGCAGAAACAGGTCAGCGGTGTGGCGCTGCTACCTTTTAAACCATCGCTTTTCACTACAGGTTAGTGTCACTGTAGGACGCAGACACACACAGACAGACAGAAGTGGTGAGATTTAACCCATTGAGACCGGGAACGCATCTGTGTCATTTTTTTGTAGATTTCTTTGGGCTATTGAAAAATAGCAGATCTACAAGCTCATAGCGCGGCACCGAGTGCCGCGCTATGAGCTTGTAGATCTGCTTTTTTTTTTTGTCGTGAAAATGTGTGCAAATCTTTGAATATATATATATATATATATATATATTTTTTTTTTACGATTATTTTTGGGGCTTTTTCTGCCTTTATTTTAGAGAGGGATAGGGAAAGTAGGCTGACAGGAAATGGGGAGAGAGATGGGGGGGTGACACGCAGCAAAGGTCGTCGGGAACGGGAGTCGAACCCGCAACACGCTACCAGGTTCGCATTGAAGCCTAGGGTGCCTGGACCGTCACGCTACAGCCCAGGCCAATATACATATATTTTTTAAAGCAAACATTTGTAACTCAAATCTTTGCTTCTGGGGGGTCCCTGGAACAAAATATTTTTAGATGGGTGGTCTGCGACAAAATACATATAATTTTGGGGGTCCTTGACATGGAACAGTTTGAGCACCACTGATATAGAAACATAGGTTTTTACCCCGAGAAAAAACTGTTAGGATTTAGAAGACATTTTGTAGAATGGGCCTCAGACCTTAATGGGTTAAAGTGAAACTCTTAACACGACAGCGCTGGCGAGTGCATGCCAGGTGGGATGTCTGTCTTTTAAGCCACTTAACCCACTTGAACCCAAGCGTCCCTATTTTGGGCGTAAATAGGCTAATAACATTGATGAAAAATGAAAGTAGCAGATTTTAGTAGATGGGGAAACAGATTTAATGTAGAGAGGGGGAAATGGAGGGGGCCAAAGATAGAGCCAGGCGGGGCCCCGGTCAATTAAGTATATACTGTAGGGTTTTAAGTGGTTATGCCCTATTTTAGATGTCACCGAAATAGCAATGCAAAGCGTTGTGAGCTTGTAGCTTCACTATTTATTTATTTTTTAAAGAGAAAAATACCTGTTTTGCCTATAATTATAAAAAATAAAAAAAAGGTTCACATACAAACACATAACAAACCAACTACAAAACACCACAGACACTAGTACTCAATACCCACTGAAACGGATGCACATACCATCCAATTACTACCGAAAATGAAAGGAATTTTTAGCACAGTACATTGGCATAAAAAGCGGTATTTATATCACAAAATTAAAGTCAATAAGAGAACCTGTTTTGCCTATAATGACATGCCCAGAATAGGGAATGTCAGGTTTGAAAGTGGTTAGTTAGACCCACTGTTGCTGTATAGATTAATCTCCCACTCAGCCTCCTGAGTGGAAAGAGAGTGTTTCCATCCACACAGTGCCCACACCTGCAGGAAAAAGATACCCTGAAAATCCTTTTCCTTCTCTCCCCCCCCCGCCCCCCCACCAGGCTGATGTGAAAGAGTACATCCCATCCCAGTAGAACCACCAGCATGGAGGCTGAACCCGTGCGCCGGGGAAGTCTGACCCAGATACTGACTGCAACCCAGTGCCACACAGCAGCCGGCAATATCACTTAAAGGGGAAATCCACCCATTTTCAATATTTAACTATGTCATTAATATAGCATAAAGGAGTTGTGTGGAAATAAGAAAAAATTAAAAAAAAAATTAACATTGCAAAAAAATTTAACATTGCAAAAAAATTAACATTGCAAATTACACTGTGATGACTCATCATGGTGTAATTTGCAATGTTAATTTTTTTGCAATGTTAATTTTTTTTGCAATGTTAATTGTTTTTTTAATTTTTTCTTATTTCCACACAACTCCTTTATGCTATATTAATGACATAGTTAAATATTGAAAATGGGTGGATTTCCCCTTTAAGCTCAACCGGTTTCTTGGTTATAGACCTACATGGCTTCTCTCTTTCTTTCTCTCTCTCTCTCTCACTCTCTCTCCCTCTCTCTCTCTCACACACACACACACCCTCCATCCATCTGTGCAGCTCTCACTCTCTGTTCAAAAAAAGTGCACAGCCACACAGAAAGCCCTCAAGGGGAACAAGAGACAAAACTTAGTTGAAGGAGTTGGTGTGTGTGTGTGTGGTACCGTATACGTCTTGACAAAAAATGCAGAAGCATGCACTGTACGGTGAAGCATGAGAGATATCGCTCCGGTTGTTTCCACAAAACTGTTTTCGTACGGTATATAATTATAGTAATTACGACGATGTTAAAGGAGACCTTTGGGAGAGTAACAGCATTGCTAATTTACATTTACAGCATTGCCCTGAAGAGTTTTCCTCCCCTTCGTTAAAACATTTTCTAGCAGTTCTGTTCGCGCCTCTCACCGTGTAGGCTATCCATCTACGCTGACGTTGACATACAGGATGTAGCCACATTTCTACATTGTTAAAATAAGTAAAATTTATAAAAATAAATAGCTCTATTCTGATAGTACTCATTGCTATAGAGTGTTTGTTCAGTAACAGGAGTATCCATGTCTCTCCACCTCTTTATTAAACAGAAAATGCATTTTCAGGTCGGTGATATCAATTTTATCCAATCAGGATAGGGAACTCAGTCAGGATACAGATTAAACAAGTGAAATTGGAAGTGATGACACTAAGAAATGAGCAGACAAAATTGGAACTGGAACACTATAAAAATGAATCTGATAAATGGGTCCTCTCTCCTGATTGGCTGAGATTTTGACACGTACCTGAAAATGGATTTTCTGTTTATTTAAGAGCTGGAGAAACAGGGAGACTCCTGTTACTGAACAAACACTCTATAGCAATGAGTACCGTACTATCAAAATATAGTGCTTTAACCTTTTAACAAAAAACTTTTTGTTTTAACCAAAACATATCACTTGAATTGAACTTGATGAATCTGTGTGTGACAGCGGATGAGTGCACAACAAGAAAAGAACAGACAAACAGACAAAAACCTCCTCCCTTCTCTTCTCCCAATCCTCGGTGGATTGCAATCTGTTCCAAAAAGTCCAAAAGTTATGATATAGTGGGGGACCTTTAACAAAAGGACAATTTTGATTTTGTTGTTTTAGAACTCATTTGAAACCGTTCCTTCTGGGATGCGAACGCATTGGGTGAATGGCCCTCGGAGAGGCTCCCCTCTCATCCGACACACCTGATATTTTTCCTGTCGTTGGGGCCTAGTATTATGCACAAAGAAGGAGAAAGAACACCACACCAAAAAAAAGGAGAGACTACATGAACCCAACACCGGCAAATCCAACCGGGCCACTCAGAATGAGAAATGCTCTGGGTGAGAACAGGCTCATTTATCAGCATTAAGTCAAATAAAGAAGAGATAGAGAAGTGGGGGGAGAGAGGGATAGGGGGAGATAGCGTGTGCTCGGCACGCATCACTAGGACAGTGGAGCCTAAAAGAGACATCAGTAGATAATGACTTCATCCCCTTCATCTTAACTAAGTGTGCAGCGGCTCGTGCCGCCCCCTTGAGCTACCGATGGGATTTTCTAATGGTTCAAATGTAGACAAAGGAGAAAATTGCGGTGGCACTTAAGCGTAATCATGGCTTCACTCTTGAACCGCCCGGTACGTTAGGACCCTGGAAACATACTGGAAACTACTGGAAACACACAGCAGGTACGCTCCCTGTTGAACGCTCCCTGTTTGTTTCTGTAAGTCAGTGGTGGAAAAAAGTACTCAAATGTTTTACTTAAGTAAAAGTATCAATACTGCAATGTAGAATATTCTGTTACAAGTAAAAGTCCGGAATTCAAAATTTACTTGAGTAAAAGTACAATAGTATTGGTATCAAAATGTACTTAAAAGTACCAAAAGTAAAAGTACTAAAATGTTTGAAAATAGCAGATCTACAAGCTCACAGGGAGCTTGTAGATCTGCTATTTTCAAACAGCCTTGGTATAAAATAGGGCTTAAGTAGTTAATGTATGTTTTATAATGTAATCATTTATATCTGCAAAGTAACTAAAGTTAAACATCTGCATTACTTAATTTACAAGAAGTACACAATTAGAGAATGTAGAAGAATTGTTATTTTGATCAACGTTTGCCTGTTATCTCTCCTATAGTACCACATCAACACAGCATAATCAAAAATATTCTAAGTCTTGGGTCTGAGAGGCTGAATCTCATCAAATGGTGGTCCGTGGCTCAAATGCCGAATAAATAATGGACCTTGATATGAAAAAGGTTGAAAACCACTGCATTAGTGTATGTATGGGGAGGAATTAATGGGCATAACGACTAAACTGGGTCAAAATAATTGGCTACTCTAGATTGAAAAGAGAAAAAAAAGTGTAGGCGTTGGCGTAATTAGTTTGTAACTGTGTTAAATTAAAGGAGTAGTTCAGCCAAAAAAATGACTTATTTTCCTTCAATTACACACAGCATGAAGCCTTGAATTCATGGAGATTGTTTAGTTTTTGTCGCATTCCTAAGCCAATCATTTGATGTCCAGTAGGAGACTCAAATGCAGGTCGTTTGAGTCTCCTACTGGCTTCCTGGCTGGAGACTCAGCCGGTCATCAAATTATTGGCTCAGGAATGCGACAAAAACAAAGAAATCTCCATGAATTCGAGGCTTCATGGGGAGAGTAACTGATAGAAAATGAGTCATTCTTTGGATGAACTACTCCTTTAAGCTTAGGCATGCTGTTGGTGTGGACGAAGAATTCCCTGCCTACATCCCTGAGGATGTGGCTACATTGTTTGATAGGACTAGTTCTAAAAAAGTTAACTTTGCCAAGATGTTGTCATAACATTGTTATGAAGGAATGTGTGATGAAAAGACCACAAACTGGGCTCGTTGTCACAAACGTAACTTGTGGAGGATTCAGGCTCAATAGTGTCAGCTGGAATGACGAGATGCTAATTTTCTAACATGTTGCTAAAAACATTTAGTCTAACGGCCAGGGTATATCAAAGTACCAAACAACATTTTAATAAAATACAAATTGGAGGCTCCACAGGTTTGTGTAAGCGGACAGTGGACACGTACGTATGTTGAAATTAATTCAGAAATCATGACATACTACCACTACCACACACACACACACACTTTCAGTAAACAGGAAATAATGGAGCTGTTTTTCACTGGTGCAGAGCTGCTGGGCTGTGAAAAGCAACTGCAGTGATGCAGGGAGTGACTTGCGGTAAGGTGAGTTTATTTTGACCCGACAGGAAGAGTTTGGGATTTGTGTTGAGCAATTATTAAAAAAAGAGTCTACACTTTGATGTTCAAAGGGTGCACCTTTAACCACTCTGCTAAATACACTTCAACATACTTTTTTAAAAATTATAATACATTTGTTGGACTAGGTTGCCACCCTAAAAGAAAAGAAAATAACCCCCCCTCACCGCCGAAAGAGATTTTTATACAGCGCTTTAAAGTGCAAATTTCTTCTGGCAGATTTACCCAAACCTTAAGTTGATCCCATACAGTCTCATGTGCAGATTTAGGGCCTTTGTTCCTCTGCTTAACATAATATGAGTTGAAAATCTATGTAACATTTCTTTTTCAAGGGAGAGGAATGTAAGCAGCAGAAACTGTCCAATTGCTCAGTGAATCTTTCTCTTGTGGTGCGAGCATTGGCTGTCTCCTGAAGCATGTTGTTTAACATCCCATGGGAAATAGAAAGAGAAAAAAAGCTATGGCACCACTTGCAGTTTGCCTTGTATACATGCTCTGCAACACTCTCCAACACTCTCCAGCATTTGGCAGGTGGGCTCGAAGCAAGAGGCTATTTTAGAATATATATGTTATGCTTGCTAGAGGCCAAAACAGTGACCACTGGGGCAGGGCAACACACACTCACACTCGCATACACAAACATTTGCAAACACGCACACACACAGACACAACCACACACACACACTACAGCTGTCTAGTAAACATAATGAAAATGGTTGTATTATGACAATTGTGTGTCACTTTTACCACTCAAGTAGAGAAATACAGAATAATTTAAGTTTCCTTATTTTCTCATAAAGCACATTTCACTCTTCTTTAAACAATCATTCGTTATTATACGCAAGCTTAAAGAAAGTTTCATACACTAGCACCTCACTATTCCAGTTAACAACTACAACAGCTAACACTTGAGCCCTAAATGATCTTATTGTTATTATTATTATTATTACTATATAAGTATTACAAAGCCAAATATACTGTACTTCACCATATCCTCTAACACAAACTGAACTGGGCTTGTGGTGCAACTAATGCTAATCAGTGTTGGAAAAAGTACTACATTTTTTTTACTTAAAGTTGTACAATGCAGATTCACAAATAACGATTTTTAACAACCTCTGCTGGTCACTACCGTCACTGCATACAATTTCCGTAGTCCTCGATTACCCAGAATTCCATTTGTTTTCACCGGAAGCCGGAAGCGTTTCAAAAAGCGTTCTTTTAATTGTTTTATACTATCTGCGGATCGTTTCTCTTAGCCAGTGGAGCATTAGTTACCATGAGCTGTGCTTTCTTTTTCTGTTCTTTTTCGATCTTCCAATCCTACATTCTCTTAAAATCAGCGTGAGGTTCCTTTTTGTTATTAGCGTGGTAGTTCCTGGCCAAACAGGAAACCGTTGCGGTAGTTCCTGGCCAAACAGGAAACCAGTGCATTTCCGCCTCCGTTTTCCGGCCAGATGACGTCATTTTCCCGGGAAAGTCCCCCCCGACACCGTTCAATAGAAAATATATAAATAAAAGGCTTCCGGGGGTGAAATTCATGGAGTGGGTGTTGTGAAACTTTTGCCACTCACAAAAGATATACAATTTAACTTTAGTTTTGTTGAAAACGTTACCTAGTATTACTTTAAGTAAATGTATCAATACTGCAATGTAGAAGTACTCTGTTACAAGTAAAAGTCCGAAATTCAAAATTTACTTGAGTAGAAGTACAAAAGTATTGGTATTGAAATGTACTTAAAGTACCAAAAGTAAAAGTGCTAAAATGTTTGAAAATAGCCGATCTACAAGCTCACAATGCGTCGCATCGCGACGCATTGTGAGCTTGTAGATCGGCTATTTTCAAATAGCCTATGTATAAAATAGGGCTATAGTGGATAATGTATGTTTTATAATGTCATAATTTGTATCTGCAAAGTAACTAGTAACTTAAGTTTTCAAATAATTGTAGTGGAGTAAAAGTACAATATTTGCCTCTTGAGATGTAGTGGAGTAGAAGTAAAAGTACAGAAAATTGAAAATACTCCAGTAAAGTAAAAGTACCTCAAATTTGTACTTAAATACAGTACTTGAGTAAATGTACTTAATTACATTACACCACTGTACTTCGGGGCATGTGGTTGTCAGTGTGTTACAAAATCAATTCACTTCAAACTCAATTCAAATCTTCCTCACCTCCAGCCTGCATACATACACACACAATGACCACCACAATTATATTTAGATTTGATTTGAAGGGTTCAAATGCATGGTTACTTTGTCCTTTTCTTTTTTTGATTAGCCATAACTGTACTGTGTATTCGAGCTGTGGAAAACTGTGACGAAAGGAGAAGCTGTGGAGGATTCAATGAAGGTCTCCAGTGACCCGTAGGATAGACAGAATAGAATATCTGCCAACTAGAGGGCAAAAATAAGAATACAACTTCATTGTCTTTGAATAAATGTAACTGGTGGTGTGGAAACGCCGCACAGCAGCAAATCTCTCTCTAAGCTTAGTGACCGCTGTATTCTTTATTTATACCGACGTCTAGAGAACTTAAATCTCACCAACGGCCCTTACATGTCGATCCCTTTCATGTTTCTGAGACCCAAGCTCAAAAGACATTTTTTTATATATATATATATATATATATATCCACCGGCGCTGATGCAACGGGAATGCATTTTATTGATTTGCTGTCAGACTTGGATCAACAGAGTCCTATCAGGAGGCAACGTTCTGTAGGAACACAGCCAGCAGACGGTAAGTAGAACACTCAACGGGCCAGAGAAACGTTGATGTGGACCGAGGTGGGAGAGCGGACCGGTTCGAGAGGGTTTGAACCCGTGTCACATGCACTCGCCTCGGAGAGAGTGCCGTTTAGACCGTCTCCGCTGAGTTCACTTGGCCTCGCGTTCGCAGACAATCAGCCGCCCCTGTGATAGATGTCCAGGAACACCTGATTCAACGGAGTTAGTAAATTGAATAATCAATAAAATATGAAATGACTCGTGATATTTTTACCCATCCATCTCGTGCTCCATAATTCATGTCACACAGCATCTCCCAGGCAGCTGCACTTCCAAAAATTGTACCGCGTTATACGCTGTGTAATGTTGCACCACATGTGGTCAACATTTTACGGCAATTTAAAGCAAGTCATAGAAGATTCAACATTCTTAACTGTTCCTCCTTCTCGCAGAAGTTACCTGACGTGGAAAAACTTTTACACACACACGCGCGCGCGCGCGCGCGCGCGCGCGCGCGCACGCACGCACACTCACACAAACAACTACCTCGTCTTCTCTCATTGATTTCGACCCTGACATTCCTGAAATCATTCCATCTGGTTTGAGTGGCAGTTGCGGGAGCGTGGTGGAGGGGTAATCAATGGCGGTACAGTTGGCAGTCATTCCCACTCCCCTGACCTTTCATCCTCTCTCCGCCCAGAGGTCGGACTGAAGCCCTGTCTGTCACCACCGATCACCATGCTTTGACGTGGATTGTTTTCTTTTTTTTATTGAATTCAATGATGGGAGACATACATGCCAATATATATCGTTGCTTTCGGGCAGAAACCCTGTATGTCCATAATTTCAAGTACTGTACTTAAGTAAAAATTTGAGGTACTTTTACTTTACTGGAGTATTTCCAATTGTCTTTACTTTTTTACTTCTACTCCACTACATCTCAGAGGCAAATATTGTACTTTTACTCCACTACAATTATTTGAAACCTTTAGTTACTAGTTATTTTGCAGATATAAATTATTACATTATAAAACATACATTATCCACTATAGCCCTATTTTATACCTAGTCTATTTGAAAATAGCCGATCTACAAGCTCGTTGTGAGCTTGTAGATCAGCTATTTTCAAACATTTTCGTACTTTTACTTTTGGTACTTTAAGTACATTTTGATACGAATACTTGCTTTTACTCAAGTACATTTTGAATTCCAGAATTTTACCTGTAACGGAGTACTTCTACATTGCAGTATCGATACTTTTACTCAAGTAAAACATTTCATTACTTTTTCCACCACTGCTACAGCGTCGCACAAAAAAAATAGCCGATCTACAAGCTCACAACACGTTGTATCGCGTGAGCTTATAGATCTGCATTTTTTTTCTATTTGGGATTTGTTTTAAGATAAGGTGAGAGTGGTAAAGTGTGTCTATGGGTTGTATAAATACTGAACAAATGAAATATTAACAAAAGCTGTGGCTAAACAAACACTACATTGGATCCATTGGAACACATATTATTTCTTTCCATTTACTGCAGAGTAACAGACCGTTTTGGATGTACAGTATGAGGTTTCCCCACCGACAGAGATGATACACAGTTAGCTCTACAGTACATCCACATATTATGCTTTGCCCGACCTTGAGCTCCTTGAAAATTGTCAGGATGATCAGATAATGATATTGATCAAAATATTGTATTTTGAACCAACCTGATATTGTAGAACAACTAGAAAAGGTGCCGTCGTGCTACAACAGCATGTGCCTGCATGCTCTTACACTGCCGGTAACCTGACAATTAGCCCATTAAGACCGTCTTTGGGCAATTCAAAAATAGCAGATATACAAGCTCATAGCGCGGCACCGAGTGCCGCGCTATGAGCTTGTAGATCTGCAATTTTTTTGAAAAATCTTGGATTGTATATTTTTTTAAAGCGAACATTTGTAAAATATTTTGTTCCAGGAACCCCCGGAGACAAAAGATTTGAGTTACAGAATCAGAATCAGGTTTATTGTCACATCACAGGTTTACAAGGTAAAAAAGTGGGTGAAATTCGTTTTTGTACATCGTTCCCATCGCAACGTTAATTTCCATAGAAAGAGGTGGGGGGGGGGGGGGGAGAAGAAGAGGGGTGGGGCGCAGGTGGGAAGGAGATCAAAACAAGAGAACAACAGAAGGCCAGACAGTTACAAATGTCCGCCAAAATAAAATGGAAAAAAATAAATAAAATTGCACAACTTTATGATTTTTCAAAAAATAGCAGATCTACAAGCTCATAGCGCGGCACTCGGTGCCGCGCTAAAAAATGACACAGAGAGATGTGTTCCCGGTCTTAAAGGGTTAGTCGAGCTTGTAAATATTATTCCTGGGCACGATAACACTGTACTTGCAAAGACACCATAATTCAATTGAACCTCGGCAGTGACTCATTTCATATATATCGGTGTTGTCGGGCAGAAACCTCGTATCTCAATATTTTAACCTTTTTTATGTTTTTGTTTTAGTAATTCAGTGCCCTACTTCATCATACTACGGTGTCACGCAAAAAAATAGCAGATGTACACGCTCACAACACGGCGCAACGCGACGCTTGGTGAGCTTGTAGATCTGCTATTTTTGATTATCTTTCTTTTTTTGTTAAAGTGAAAGTTGTTAAGTCTGTGGGTTTTTATATTTAACTCATTAAGACCTGGACCTGTGTCACTTAAAAATGTATTTGGCTATTCAAAAATAGCAGATATACAAGCTCATTTTTTTTCTTTTTTTCTTAAAAAAACTTCGCCTCAGGTCTTAATGGGTTAACCAATGAAAAGTATTAACGAGAGCTTATGACTAAATAATAACTACATTGGATCCATTGGAAGAGAGGTTATTATTTCCCTTATTTCCTGAAAAGTAACAGTTTTGGACATCATACAAGGTTTCCTCTGGACAACAGCGATATGTGCATCATGATAAACTGATATTGACTGGAGGATGATGTGCTGGGAGAGGCCCGGCGAATATGTCTCTCGTGGAATGACCAACGAGCGGGTGTGTGTGTGACCTTTCATGGGTCACCGTCCAGACGGATGAATCCCCCTGCGATCGAAGGGAAGGCATTACCTGGGCTTCTCTGATTAATGACTAATGGGGTGCACACACACACACACACACACACACACACACACACGCTGCACAGCAAATCGCTGCCACACATGACAGCACGTGTGATAACATTATTTATCAGTGACCCACTGACCCTTATCATCATTAGCATTTAGCACAAGCCCAGTGTGGACACACAAGTTCAGTTTGTGTTAGAGCAGTGGTTTTCAACCTTTTTTTGCGTCAAGGACCCCCAAATTGACACATATTAGCCCACGGACCCCCATTTGAAAAGATATGCCAGGGACTCAACCATTTTGATTTCTTGGGGGTCCCAACCTACACTGTATCATCATCATTAGTGTTCATTGTCTCCGCCAGGCCGAAAGGCATGGCGAGAGAGTATGTTTTCGCCCCTGTCCGTCCGTCCGTCCGTCCGTGTGTCCGTGTGTCCGTCCGTCCGTGTGTCCTGTCTGTGTGTTACCACCAAATCTCCGGCACCGTTGGCCCGGTCGCTGCGAAACTGTGCACACACACTCCCTGGATGCCAATTCAGAACCTCTGCCTCAAATATTTCACATGGGCCTGTTATAGCGCCACCAGGAGGCCGATTTGTGCAAAACTCATTTTTTCCCATTACTCCTACAGTTTTTAACCAAACCTCATGCAAATCAGTACACAGTATCTCTATAGTCATGTGACCAACCCTGATCTGTCCGATTTCCCATATTCCATCCTCATTGGCTAAGGTTACCATCCAAAGTTTGCAGGATTGGTCCGTTTTGAACAAACTGCCTCAAATCATGAACGCAGCTTGCCATTTGCATAAAATTGCACACGCACATTCCCATAAGGCCGAGGAAGAAATGGCACTTACAACTTTTCACATCAGCCTCATGGTGGCGCTATAACAGGCTGATTTGCATTTTTAACTATAACTGCACCGATCTGCGTGAAACTTTGCACGCCTACTCCCTAGAGGCCAAGGAAAAACATCTGCACTGCATTTTTCACATCTGCTTTTTACAGCGCCACCAGGAGGCCGACTTATGTCAAATACATTTTTGGATATTAATCCTTCAGATTTTATCCAAACATCACACAAATCGGTACACAGTATCTCTATAGTCATGTGATCAAGACGCATCTGTCCGATATTTCATATTCTATCCTGATTGACTAAGGTTGACTTCCAAAGTTTGCAGGATTGGTCCGTTTTGAACAAAATGTCTGAAATCATGAACGCAGCGTGCGATTTCCGTGAGAATTTGCACGCACATTCCCACTAGGCCGAGGAAGAAATGCCACCCTTTTCACATTGGCCTATTATAGCGCCACCAGGAGGCCACAATAACTTACCTGACCTGGCGGAGACCTGTGCTCCGAGGAGCACTTTTTCTAGTTTAACTCTGAGACATATAAGGGTCAATTTGGTTTCTAACTATTAATTTGGCTGGGGACCCCCTGGAACCCCTTCAAGGACCACTGGTGGTCCCCGGACCACTGGTTGAGAACCACTGTGTTAGAGGATAAGTATGGTGAAATACAGTATATTTGGCTAATTGTACTATAGTACTATAATAATAATAATAAGAAGAAGAAGATAATTTAGGGCTCAAGTGTTAGCTGTTGTAGCCGTTAGCTGGAATAGTTAGGAGCTAGTGTGTGAAACATTCTTTAGGCGTGCGTATAATAACGAATGATTGTTTAAGCTTATACCTAGCTTCTTGCACGTCTCCAAAGCATTAATATGATGATTATTTGTATTGATTGTTACATGGGTGGGATCGCGGGGTGTGATACATTTGCATATTCATAGATCCTGGTGTACTAAATGAGGGCAAAAATATAGAGATACACTAAAGCTCCTGTGGGGACGTTTGGGGGGGAGGGGGGGGAGAAAAATACTTGACATGTTACATAGTACCGTATATACTGTATACTGAACAGGGATGATTTTGTTTTAATTTAAACCACACCAGGGGACATGGGGATGGGGACTTTAAACGATTACCAGGGCATAACGCCTATTATGTGAGGCTGTATTTAGTGATATTGCTCATCCATAGCCTGGTGTAATAGTCTGCCTCTCTCTCCCCCCCCCCCCCCCCATCTCTCTCCCCATCCCTCTCTCTCTCTCTCTCTGTAGACTAGCACAGAGACTGTCAGTGCAGCAGCAGCAGCACTGTTGGCCCCACAGAAGGTGGTCTGATCTGTGATATAGATCTTCACCACAGGGGTTACACACTGAGCGCCACAGAGAGCCTCTCCCTCTCTCTCTCTCTCTCCGGCACAGACTCGGCGCCCTGCAGCAGCAGTCCCAACAATCAGCTCACAGACACCATCATCAAAGTCATCCCACGTGCGTGCCCCACCTTTCTCCCAGTGTGTGTGTGTGTGTGTGTGTGTGTGTGTGTGTGTGTGTGTGTGTGTGTGTGTGTGTGTGTGTGTGTGTGTGTGTGTGTGTGTGTGTGTGTGTGTGTGTGTGTGTGTGTGTGTGTGTGTGTGTGTGTGTGTGTGTGTCTGTCTCACACTGTGGCCCTCTCCTTTATGCTCCTTATCAACCTGTTTACCTCGGTCTTTGAGACATTCTGTCCTTCAGTCACTCACTCGCCGTTTCATTCCATCTTTCCATTTACTCCCTAATTCCCCCCCCCCCCCTCCATGTGAGAGGAGGACTCACTTGTCCTGTTGGCTTGGCTGCTGACTGACTGCTGGGCTGTGAAAGGCTAGGACTGGGTGAAAACATGTGAGCGAGCTTGGCAGTGGTGTAAAGTAACTAAGTACATTTACTCAAGTACTGCACTTAAGCACAATGTTGAGGTACTTTTACTTTACTGGAGTATTTCCAATTGTCTATACTTTTTACTTCTACTCCACTACATCTCAGAGGCAAATATTGTACTTTTACTTCAGTACAATTATTTGAAAACTTTAGTTAGGCTACTAGTTACTTTGCAGATATAAATTATTACATTATAAACCATACATTAACCACTTTAGCCATATTTTATTCCTAGGCTATTTGAAAATAGCCGATCTACAAGTTCACAACGCGTCGCATCGCGACACGTTGTGAGCTTGTAGATCTGCTATTTTAAAACATTTTAGTACTTTTACTTTTGGCACTTTAAGTACATTTTGATACCAATACTTTTGTACTTTTACTCAAGCAATTTTTTATTCCGGACTTTTACTTGTAACAGAGTACTTCTACATTGCAGTATTGATACTTTTACTTAAGTAACACATTTGAGTACTTTTTCCACCACTGGAAACATGCGAGCGAGCTTGGCAGAGGGCTTCATTTTTATTATACAGAAGAAAGGGATGGAAAAAACTTTGATTTATTTCTTTTTTTTCCATTTAAGTCAAGAAGGGCCCAATAATTCCTAATATGCCCCATTGGCACTAAGCACCTCTGTGCTTCTTGTGCCTTCCTGATGGCGTTCATGTGCGAGTCGCTCGCAGCTGCAACTCATCAGTCATTATCATGTTTGCATGACAGTCATTCTCATGACATCACACACACAGGTAGCCGACATTCAATATGCTAATTTAATAACCAGCTGATGGGAATTTGGTGATTTAGTCATGACATCATTTACATATTTCCCTTAATCAATAGTGACATACGGATTAGAAAGTCACACCTCACCTCTGGTCTGCAAAAGAGAAACAATCTCTCCTATTCCTCTCCCCCTCTTTCTCCCCCTCTGCCTCTTTCCCCCCTCTCTTTACTGTTTGTGCTGGTTTCTTTCTTTCTCCGAATGTGTATTAATTACAGATTGTGCTGCGTTGTGTTTTGACACAGGCGCAGAATTGATCTGCAGTGGCTTTCCCTCTGCGAGGCAACAGACGAGCTGTGGATTCCTCCTCTCAGAAGATTCTTCAAAGCCTCACCCCTCCTAACCAAAAGTTTGATCTGTGGCGGAACCCTCAGCAGGTTAGGGAATAATGACTGTGTGATTCCAACATGCCGCTCTGTCTCTGCTGCATTGTTCCGTCGCTGTTATTGCTCATCAAATGATCTGCTCCACAAAGATACAGTATAAGCACAGAGCCACAGACGGATAAAGCATCTCCAAGAGACAACGCCTACACAGCCTCTTGAGATGAGGCTGAAGAGTGAAAATGACTGCCCGCAGCATATGGCCATCGTCATTTCTCTTGGATACATAATACATTGTTTGAGTTGGAGTTTGGAGGCCATTTTCACCGTACTGGTCATGTAGCCAAATTCTAAAAGATACATTTTTGATTAATTAAGCAGCAAGTGATGCTTATTGTCTCCGCCAGGCCGAAAGGCATGGCGAGAGAGTATGTTTTCGCCCCTGTCCGTCCGTCCGTCCGTGTGTCCGTCCGTCCGTGTGTCCTGTCTGTGTGTTACCACCAAATCTCCGGCACCGTTGGCCCGGTCGTTGCGAAACTGTGCAAACACACTCCCTGGATGCCAATTCAGAACCTCTGCCTCAAATTTTTCACATGGGCCTGTTATAGCGCCACCAGGAGGCCGATTTGTGCAAAACCCATTTTTTCCCATTACTCCTACAGTTTTTAACCAAACCTCATGCAAATATATACACAGTATCTCTATAGTCATGTGATCAACCCTGATCTGTCCGCTTTCCCATATTCCATCCTCATTGGCTAAGGTTACCATCCAAAGTTTGCAGGATTGGTCCGTTTTCAACAAACTGCCTCAAATCATGAACGCAGCTTGCCATTTCCATAAAATTGCACACGCACATTCCCACTAGGCCGAGGAAGAAATGGCACTTAAAACTTTTCACATCAGCCTCATGGTGGCGCTATAACAGGCCGATTTGCATTTTTAACTATAACTGCACCGATCTGCGTGAAACTTTGCACGCCTACTCTCTAGAGGCCAAGGAAAAACATCTGCACTGCATTTTTCACATCTGCTTTTTACAGCGCCACCAGGAGGCCGACTTATGTCAAATACATTTTTGGATATTAATCCTTCAGATTTTATCCAAACATCACGCAAATCGGTACACAGTATCTCTATAGTCATGTGATCAAGACGCATCTGTCCGATATTTCATATTCCATCCTGATTGGCTAAGGTTGAATTCCAAAGTTTGCAGGATTGGTCCGTTTTGAACAAAATGTCTGAAATCATGAACGTGGCGTGCGATTTCCGTGAAAATTTGCACGCACATTCCCACTAGGCCGAGGAAGAAATGCCACCCTTTTCACATTGGCCTATTATAGCGCCACCAGGAGGCCACAATAACTAACCTGACCTGGCGGAGACCTGTGCTCCGAGGAGCACTTTTTCTAGTTGTTATTGTCTCCGCCAGGCTAGACGGCCGGCGGAGACTATATGTTTTCTTCCTTTTTTTGCTCCTGTCCATGTGTGTCCATCCATCCCCCCTGAACAGCTAATCTCTTTTGTCCAGTTTTAGTCGACAAAAACTCAAACAGTTTCATTCTAGTTTTTTTTAAAGAATAAAATATATAATGATATAAGATTCAAATGATGGCATAACACAATACAACTAGCCTATTATATACAGTGGCACATCATGTGTTACAACATTTTCACAAAATACTGCATGTTCAGAAAATAGAATAGCCTACTAGCTACTAACAAATAAAAAATAAAACATCTTAATAGCCTACATATTAACCACTACCCTGCATTTTAGCCTTGTGATCTTTCTAAGCAATGGCCAAAATTATAATGTACCTATACTGTACTGCACTGTACTGTACTGTTCTGTTTTGGACGCAACATATACAGTAGACACAAACACAGCCAAGGATTTTGTGACGTCACCGTAAATACAGAAGACATAGACGTACCACGCACCGCAAATAACCCAACAACACAGTCCGTACTTCACTGATGTACGCTTGGGGAATGTACAGCAACCGTTTTTATATAGCGCTCAATGACGGAAACGGGTCTGAAAAGCTAAATTCACCACATTTGTTTCACACAAAACATGGGTCAACATAATTATGACAAGTCAGCAAATAAATAAAAATCAAGGTTCCTATCCTGAGAGAGAGAAAGAAAGAGAGAAAGAAAGAAAGAGAGAAAGAGAGAAAGAAAGAAAGAAAGAAAGAGGGAATAATGGCCATAAGGAATAGGCCTACAAAGAAATAAAGAAAGAAAGAAAGAGGGAATAATGGCCATAAGGAATAGCCCTACAGACAGAGGAGGTGTTGCCACCAAGCCAGTCATGAACCAATATCAGCCACCCTGTCACAGACATACTATTCCAAATGAACACCTGAAATTGATGGCTTATGTCAAAGCCCAAAACTTCCCGCTTGAACTTAAAAGGAAATAACAAACTCACACATACAGTAGGATAATTGAAGTGACCAAGAACCACATACTGTTCCCCGTTACAACTCAGTACCTTCAACGGCAGACACAACACAACATACAAACTGTAGATTCATATCAGCATTCAATTCCAGAGCCAGAAACGGTCACTGAACATGTTGGGCCATTGGGTCCCAAAATGAGAGCGATAGTACAACAGCTTGAATCACATTGGTATACACACAGCATACAACACAAGCAGCAGCAAAAAAATAAAACAAAAAAAAGGTGCCTACCTGGAGCCGTCTTCTACTTGACTTCATCAGGTGTGTAAGTGATGGCCAGGGTCAAACGAGAGATAGAGCCGCCCTCTCTCTAATTTATACCCGGGTGAGCTCTCCAGCGGCATCTCCAGTTACGTCAATCCTCCATACATCTGGCTAGCTTGCCAGTACTTTCCTCCGCTGCTGGGAGCTCCCGGTGGCAATGGCAGTGACCGGCCCCATTCTCCCGGCGGTTGCCATCTTCTCGCTTGGTAGCCCCCCATACAACATGCTTGTTGGTAATGTGTTCATCCTGGTTGATATTTAGCACTGCACATAGCATTCTTGTGTAGCACAGTGGCCAGAGACTTCTGTAGAGCAGGCTTCAGGGTCCAGCATTCACAGCTGTATAGGAGACTCTACAGGACTGCGCTCCATGCAAGCGATGGTGTCCCCCTGCCAGGTCATGGTGATTGAAAGAAGACGTATAGTATTTATGACAATGTTTATTAAGGTAATAAAATCAAGTGTAAAGTTCGACAAAAACCCAATCCGCTTGAATAGAGCCTAATCGCTTCTGACACCAGCAAGGGTGACACAGCGAGACTACAGGCCATTCATATGAACTGTCTCTTCCTATATACTGTAGGCTCAATTTACAAGCCGAATGCTAGCCCCTTGGTTTAGACTAGAGGCAACGCTGTCGTAGTGTGTCATGCAGGATATTCCAGTTATGTTTCTGGGCTTTCCTTGCTAGTGCTAGGGTAGCAGCAGCCTCTCGTCGGAGGCCGGCCGGGGCAATTCCTGCTAGGACTGGCAGTGCCCCTGGTAGAACACAGGGGCGGGCTTCAGGCAACCAGTTATGATCCGGGGAGCATTGTTAATGGCAGTATCAGCCAGGCTGGGGCAGAGTATTCGGCCGCAGCAAAGACCAGGGCTTGCGTGGAGATTGGTATTTCGTAGTACCTGCTCTGTACCTGCTGTGTACAAGGCTCCTAAGATCCAGTGGGGTTAGGAGGAACACCATAAGCATTGAGCGTCTGAAAGAAAGACAGAAATAAATTAAAGTGACCAAGAGTCACATACATGTACCCTGTCCCTAATTTATTAAATTTTTTAGATGTTTGTATTTATTTATGAAATTATTTAGAAATGTGTTTGAATTGGTCTTTCATTTATGAACAACTGGTAACAAAATGTGGCAATTTTTAGAAAATGTTTTAAACAATAATAATTAAAAACAAAATGTAGGAAACAAAAAACAGGGATATTGACTGCGACCCACAAAAATGTGTCCATGGGCCACAAATGGGTCCTAACCCAGTGTTTGGGAAACAGTGCTCTATGCTGTAACCTCAGTAACCTGTCACAACATACACAGCCTAGTATATGTATACTGTATCCTAACCTGTCACAACATACACAGTATTCAAGAGCCAGGTACAGTCTCTGAACATGATTCAATGCCAGTCAATGGGGCTGCGGTAAAGTTAGTTTTATTTTGGATAGTTGACAGATGAGATATTCAACCACAGAGCTACTCAGGGCCGTCAACAAAGTACTCAACTTTATTTGTAATTTACATACATTGTGCAGGGGATGTATTTGAGCACACCCTATAGATTTTGTATTGTATTTTTTCATTTTGTTTGCATTACTGTAAATTGTGTAATAATTACTGCCTTAACGGTAGAACTGCACTTAAAAAATAAAATGATAATGCCTAGATTGAGCAGAGTACTTAAATACAGTAGACATATGTAGATACATATACTGTACGTAGGTTTGATTGATTGAATACTTTATTAGCAGTTTGCAAAAAAAAGCACAGGAAAGTACAGTTCAATAAGGTCTGCTAAGAGGATTTTAAACCCAAGAAAGCCTATGGCTTGTTTCTATTGGGGTCCTTTGTATATGACTATCGGTGGTATATGACTTGTCCTTCAATCTTCTTCGAGCTCAGAAACATTGCTAAAATCGATCATTTGCAGACCTTGAAAAAGTCATTCATGCTTTCATTTCATCAAACAAATAAATAGTATAGTGGTAAACATGTTTCTCTTCCCTACACACATTGATTTATTTTGTCCTCACTATTTGGTGGCATTTTTAAACAAGCACATATTATAAAAGAGATACACCTAGAAATCTGACTAGGATATAAATATAAAATAGAAATCTAGATGTGCCATTCAGGTAACACTTCAATACAACTTTCATTTAAACAAAACAATCATTGGTAAACTGTAAAGTATGAAGTTTCATAGAAGGATATTTGGTGACCCTAACCCTAACCCTAACCCTAACCCTAACAAAACATTGTGTATCTATTCATTTTGCATACAGCACCTTCAAGTACCTTATGGTCTGTTTATTTCCCTTTCAAATCTCTCTCTCGCGCACACACACAGGCGAGCACCTTAAAGGGATTGTAGGCGATTCAGAGATAAACAAAGGAAAAAAATCCAGCAGTTCGTTTCCCCGACCACCAGGGGGTGACGCACGGAGGACTTCCATAGAGTAAGCAGACTTCTAAACGGGCCATGCCGAATATAGGTTACTTTATTCGGATACAATTCGCGGAACTGCCCGCCCCTGCCGGTTCTCTGAATTTATATTTTTAAATAGGCTCTTTCATGACAAATTGACCACATATATGAAGTTAAACAACTAAATTCTATCCAAACGCTTTTTGAAAAGTAAATTATGTGCCTAAAAAAAGAAGTTTGAGAGCATTTTAAAACCGAAAGTAAAAAGTTCACACGGACACGGACGCGCACGGATGCGCACATGCGTGCGTGAATTTACGCACCGGATACCCGGATGTGTAACCTAAATAGTAGGGAAAATACGGATTTCAGAAAGAGGAGTGTTTTTCAATGCAGGAAAACACCCCAGCATCATTATATAGTGGCTGATAGAGGGGAAAAAATGCAAAATATATATATAGAGGTATTTTTCAAATATAGGCTTAATGTTGCCTACTATACCTTTAACTCACCTTGAGAATAAACACTGTTTGAAACTAAACGACCGACGACAAGTCTGTTACTGCCACAGATGTGATTCCCTGATGACATTGACAACTCTACTCAACTTCCATGAGGGGGAACGTTGCATTACAAGTTGTTTATTTCACTCTTTTACTTCCAAACGGATGGATGGAGACTTCTGTTTGTTTACATCAGGTGTGTGGGGAAAGGGGCGGGGCAACCGGAGGATTTTAAAGAGCCCGCGTGAAGCCTGCTTAGGGAGTGTCTACCAATAAATACGTCATATACTGGTTGCAAGCGTCACACTGGTTGCAAGCGTCATACTGGTTGCAAATGAAACCCATTCTGTCAGATCTTGCTAGGGCGCGCAGCACAAGCCAACACACAACATGGCATCCAGTCTCAATGTTGGTAAACAAATAATTGGTCTATATAACACATTATTTTGTGTCTCTATTCACTGTTTTGCATTTTTTTTGTATTGTTCTGTTTTGAAGACTATGGTGGCAGAATTTTCCAAAAGTCCAAATTCCGTTTGCTACTTTCTTTCACTAGCTTGGTGTAGGCTTTAATGACATGTGTTTACAGGTGGGGGTTTACTGTACTGAATTTGCACATCCATTTGGTAGAAACAAGACAGCTGTACTCACAAGACTCCACGAGGCAGGGATGACGTTGATGGAGCTTTACTGAACAAGCCAGCTCACAAGTAGCCTACTGTACAAAAGATTCACACAAAAAAACAAAAATATGAAGTCCTTAATACAAGAACAGTTTGTCTTCTGTTCCAATAACAGGTTAATTGACATCAAAACACCGTGAAATACGGTCAAAAACCGTTCCCAGCACCAAAATAGTGTCTCTTTTACTCAATCACTGATTACACTGATTAATTTCACCTGTGACAACTGTCCAGCATGTATCTGCATCAACGTTAGGGGGCGCACTTTACCAAATTACAGTAATATATTAAACATGGATAAACTAAACACATGTATTAAACCAAAACAAACAAGACAATAGTACAATACAAAAAAGTTTTAATGATACATCTGTTACTAATTTGGCTCTTATAGACTATATTGCCCTTTTGGATGTTGCCCCCAGATGTTACGCAAATAACAACAAAGAGAAACACTTTGTTTGAATAAATATTTGTATAATGTTTCACAGGGTCATTCACTTTTCTAATCAGTACAGATCAGAGGTGCTTTCTTTAGCTTGCATTGTATTTCAAGTTAACATAAACACACCATCTTACAGTAAGTAAGATTCTTACTTGATAAAAAATAACTTGAGCTTGTGTGCTTACCTTTGAATGAAATTCGGAATGATGTGTCTTAGTTCTACTGGATCTCTTCTAGTCCCTCCCTAACATCTACTTTTTATTAATTGACGAAATTGCCAATATTTTTTGTCATAACTTTAGTCGACGAAATTAACACTGCTGTGCTCGAAGGACTGGACTTTTCTAGTTTTGTCCTTATCACTCTTGGAGAAAAAAGCACACACACACACATACAGTACATGAACATGTACACATACTGTATGCGTGCAGGGCAGGGTGCATGTAAACTGTGAGTGCAGTGCATCATTTGGAATTGATGAATACGTTTTGTATTTCTTGAACCCCTTTAAGTAACTAAGACAGATATCTCACTGGGACTTAGGGGAGCTAAATTGATTTGTTTAATTAAGTTGTCAGGTGCACATTTTAAATAAGTGAGAATAATACAGCAACTCCTTAAATAAACACAATGGCCCAAACCAATCATTAAACAGAATTTATGCTCTTGCATTATTAATACACAAATAATGAAGAAGGCCCATTTCTCGCAAATGACGTCGTGATGATCATATAGGATGCTGACTGCAGGTACATCACACAGCATACAGCATTTTCTTCACAATATCACAAATACTCGTAACCCCTAATTGCTCCCCGAGCGCTGTAGAATGGCTGCTCTCTGCTCCTAGTATAGTTATAGGATGGGTAAATGCAGAGAACGAATTTCACGTATGTGCTTGCTTATATACATACAGTGACAAAATAACAGCCCATTATTACAGTAAACAATAATAATTCTGAAATCTACCGTGGGAGTGTGTGTGAGTGTGTCTGCGTGCATGTGTACCTGTCGGTCGGATAGGCGGTTGTCCAGAGATACCGCTGCGACCATTATGCCCATATGGCTTATATGGAGATTTGGCTGGACATATACTGATGACATCAGGGATCTCCATACACGGGCATTAAAGGGACAAAGACTGACAAATACTGAGATCTTCATATATGGGCATAAAAGGACACAGGCAGAGAGACAGGCAGACAGACAGATACAGAGATATCCATATATGGGCATAAAAGGTACACAGACGGTACAAGGGGTTGTCAGACAATTAGTCTTGCGTAGTATGACAACTATTCCACAGTCTCCGAATGCTATAATCATTTGAAAATTGTGGGAGGAAACAGTCTGGCTCGCAAGACTATCAGACAATGGGTACAACAGGTAGGCCTGTTCCCGCCTTGCATCGTTCCAGAGTAGGCCAGTGCCCAACGGCTACAAACGTGCAAAATCTCTGCGTGTATGCATGTGTGTGTATCTCTCCTTTGCGTGTCTCGAGAACCGTCCAACTGATCAAATTCAAACTTGGCATGTGTATCACTGAGGAACCGAAGGAGTGCGGTGTCCTTCTTAAACAATGTCTATAAATCTGTAAATCCCCACGTATCGAGTGCCCTGACGTCATAATACTGACGTCATAAGTACTATGGGTATCTGCACTAAGTACTCTGATAACAGGTAGGCCTACAACATGTATTGTGAACCGTATTTGTTCAAATAAATGTTAAATAGCTCTATATTCCAATAGCATTCCTCATCATAGCGTGTTTGTTCAGTAACAGGTCTCCCCGTCTCTCCAGCTCTTTAGTAAACAGAAAACATATTTTCAGATCGAGATCGCAATCAACTCAAATAGGGTCGAGAAGTGAAATTGGAAGTGATAAAACAGGGGGAAATGAGCAGACAAAATTCTAACTGGATCACCATAAAAACAAAAGCTGACAAATGATCTTTATGGGATTCTCTCTCCTGATTGGATAAAATGTGTATCCTGACCTAAAAGTATATTTTCTGCTTGGTAAAGAACTGGAGATTTGTTCTGCTTGCTAAAAAACTGGAGAGACCCCTGTCAGTGTGAACACAGTGTATAGCAATGATTGCTATTGGAATAATATTTCCCTTTAACATAGAAAAAGAAAAGGTGATATGTATCGCTTTTTCTTTTTCTCTTTAACAAAGAAAATATTATTACACCACTTTTAAGAAGATTAAGCCGTACATTAATCATTTAACATATAAAAAGCCATTGTGACATATGATTGATTGATTGATTGGATACTTTATTAGACTGAAATGTAAACAGCACTGGTACAGTAAGACATTAAGCCTAAAAGGATAACACAAAAAAGTCCTGGGGACTTGTTTCCATTGTGGCCCTATATATATGATGGATAGAGCAATTCCTAAATAAATACCAAATGCATATGAAACTCATAATTCACAACAAGAATCAGTTGAATAACAGTATCTGTTGAAGAAGAAACATATTGTCAGTCAGTTGTAAAGGGGATCTAGGCATACAAGAAAAAACCGAAACAAACAACCAATAATATTCTAATTATAGTTGTGTATATTTGTCTGTCATTGATGTTTCGGTGAATTGAGTACAAAGGACCCCAATGGAAACAAGCCATAGGCTTTCTTAGGTTTAAAAACCTCTTAGCAGACCTTGTATTGAACTGTACTTTCCTGTGCTTTTTTTTTGTGCAAACTGCTAATAAAGTATTCAATCAATCAAACAAACAAACAAACACACACACAAACAAACATCTCATTGAACACAGGGGATGAGAACAAACCATGACATTCTGTACACTAGTCTTTTCCAGTAACTTTTCCAGTATTAAAGTTTGAGTCAAACCGGTACATCAGTTAGTCACTCTAGCCTAGCAATTAGGAACTCTGTCCACACAGGAGCTCAATGTTGCATCACCACACCAGGAGGGAGTTGGTGGCGAGTTCATACCTCATATTTGTATTACTAATGATAAACAATATGAGAGACATGCAGTAACTACTGCACAGCATGCATACATGTACGCCATATCCGGACATTGATATAAATCAGTCCACGTTAACAGCAATGTCATGACTCTTTAGCTTAATTGAAGTGAACCCTGTGTTCCTCTGTAGAAAGGGAATGTCAAACACAGGAGACTAGGTAAGAGTGACACCTAGTGTGTAACTGAGGGGTTGCAACACATAATGTGCTGTTATCTGAACCTGTTTTTTATGATAGATGTAACGGTACACTCTCTATCAGAATGGTCACTGACACACCATTGGGAGTCATTTGAGACAATATCAGTCAGCGGGGGTCTATACTTTCTTTGTGAATTTGAATCTTAGGAAAATATTTAACAATGGCATTTTTCACAAACTAAATGTCACTAGAGATCCCCCAAAGCTCAAAAAGAGATACATATAAGGGCTATAATATTTCAGGAATTAATAAGCTGACTGTCAGGAAGTGTACAGTGGAATTCTAAATGGCATGCTCGAGCCAAAATACCAGCAGAGGGTTAAGAAGTTATAAGTAGGCTCCTCTCCATGTCCTTGGCAGCTAACAGAGTCACTTCAAATTGAACTCAGAGATGCAGCCAAGTGCCCTCAGACTGATGGACGGTGAGGACACACACTATCTCGGGAGATTGTTTTCACAGTATGCAGAAAGCTAATTACAAGCAATAAATTAATTTCACGCTGCTGCTTTGGAATTAATTGCCATCTTTACAGAAGTGACTGAAAGTGAAGGCTCAAGCATGGGGGCTGTAAGAGTGGTCAGGCCAAGTGTGCTCTGTTAAATGATGGAGCTCACAGTGTCTCGCTGGAAGTTGCACTAATTGCTGGTAGAGTATTCCTGCCATGCCCCTCACATCATGCACACAGCACACAGTGTATGTGTACAGTTCCCGTTCCACATAACAGAAGACTCAGCATGTGTCTACGTTATATCTAAAGGCTCTTCAATAACAATTCTTAATGTCAGGTCGGCGTAGTTATTCCTGGTATCATGTTAAACGGGGTGTATAAGTGATACTTTCTTTCGTTAGAATAAGTGTTAACTAGTTCTATATTTTGTGTTTGTTCGGTAACAGGGGTCTCCCAAGTCTGTGCAGCTTTTTAGAAAAACACCAAATACATTTTCCAATTAGGAGAGAGATCTCATATACTGTAGGAAAAACAAGTGAAATTGGAAGTGATGAAACAAAACAAAGAAATGAGCAGACACAATTGGAACTGGAACAAAAGTGAAGCTGATGAATTATCTGTGTAGGGTTTTCTCTCCTGATAAAAATTGGTGTCCTGACCTGAAAATGTATTTTCTGTTTGCTAAAGTGCTGGAGAAATGGGGAGAACCCCTGTTACTGAACTTCCTCTATGAGGAATGATTTCTGAAAGCAATGAATATTTTTACGAAATCATATGGAGGCAGTAGTAGGCCCAGCAGGTAGAGCAGCCGCTTGGGAAACTTAAAGGAGTAGTTCACCCAAAGAAATACTTATTTTCTATCAATTACACACCCCATGAAGCCTTGAATTCATGGAGATTTTTTTGTTTTTGTCGCATTCCTAAGCCAATAATTTGATGACTGGCGGAAAGATGCTGATGTATCCGGTAGGAGACTCAAAGAGTCTCCTTTGAGTCTCCTACCGGAGAGACCGCCGGTCATAAAATTATTGGCTTATTAATGCGACAAAAACTAAAAAATATCCATGAATTCAGTGATTCATGGGGTGTGTAATTGATAGAAAATAAGTAATTTTTGGGGTGAACTACTCCTTTAAAGATGGGGTGCCATGATATTTTTCAACCCTAAAACCTGATCATAAGGTATTATTATTATGTAAGGATTTTTTTCAACAACAAAAAAGTGTACAGAAATGGTTAAAATTATGTTTTTATGTGGACACGCCTCCAGTTCATTAAGTATACCTGGTTCTCACCTTAGCACCTCCTCCACCACCTTAGCACCACCCACCTGTCCTTGTCCCTCCTCCTCCTCATGCCCACACCTGTTGTGTTATGATAATGAGGGGGAGGGTATGGCTTTGTGATGTCACTAAAGCGCTGTTTCTCTATTGGCACATTTGACCCTCAAGGTTTCAGCCTCCAGGAAGAAACTCCAAATAGTCAGAGAAGACATAAAACACCATAAAAACACCACCAGGGGGCTTTATGAAGTTCTATCAACCTCATAGACACATGAAAAACAGAAAAAGTGCAAAACCATGGCACCACCTCTTTAAGGTTCCCTGTTCAATCCCGGGCTCCCTCAGAGTTAGCATCAAAGTGTCCTTGAGCAAGACACTGGTGCTTTGCATGGTTTCCACCGCCGTCTGTGAATGAATGAATGAATGAATGAATGCGCTTTGGATAAAGGTGCTAGATAAATTCACCTTGCAGGTGCACCCCCCCTTCAACAGGCAAGATGTCATTCCAGAATCAAACTCTGACCTCTACAGCATTGGTTCTCCTCTCCAGGGGTCCTTAGGGGGGGTTCAGGGGGTCCCCAGCAAAATGTGTTAATATAGCATCACAATAATTTTAACCACTTTAACCTTTTATACTTTGGCTATTCAAAAATAGCAGATATACAAGCTCATATAATCGTGAACATTTGTGCAAACCTTTAAATATAAGCGAACATTTGAAACTGAAATCTTTGCTTCTGGGGGTCCCTGGAACAAAAAAAATTTAGATGGGGGTCCGCAGCCAAATACATATCATTTTGGGGGTCCTTGACATGAAAAAGTTTGAGAACCACTGCTCTACAGAATAAAATGTTCCCACTATTACATTTTTCACTTGGTGAATGATGCACCTCCATGACTGACTCCACGACAACTTATACAATTCTTAAGCCCGAATCATAATTTATCGTACAACGGTGTCGCACGTAACAAATAGCACAAGCTCACAACGTGTACCAATGCATCACATACTGTAGCATAACTTCACACGTTGCCCAGGCTGTACAGCCTCAGCAGGTCTGTGTGACGATACATCATAGACTTAGACAGGTCATAAACTCTCACACCAACGGCTGATGATATCATATTGACAAACACCTGTACATGTGGAATATTTATGTACCGGTAGTCCATCGTACAGGATACACTATATCACAGTTACACTTGTTTATGTGTTTAACCACTTCAACAATCTAGACTTTGAGTTGTCTCTGTACTTACTGTAAGTTGGACCACTTTTTTCTGTCTACACCAAATTTCTTTGCCAAATATTGCCGATCTATAAGATCACAATGGATCGCAATGTGACGCGTTGTGAGCTTGTAGAGCGACAATTTTTGGCTAATGTTCCCCCCAGAATATGAATACTGGGGTTCAAGTGGTTAAGGAATTCACCAGTAAGCAGTATTTATTTCCATGGAATCATTAAAACATTTTATTTCAACACTTAAAAGCTGTTCATTATTCAGTGTAATTGTGCAAGGAAATGTGGGGAATAATGGAATTGTACAGTAATGCACAACATAATGAAAGCTATGCTTACTTTTACAGTTTTTTTATTATTATTATTATTTTGAGTTCAGTGACTTTTCAAGATATTCTAATTGGCCCCAGTGGGAATTTAAAGGAGGGGGGGGGGTAAAAAAAAAAAACCTTTATGTTCACAACTCATTCACATCCTCCCTTAATTTTGACAGTATTATTGTAATCTGAGCAGATAACATTGTTGTATTTTTTAACAGGATATCAATGTTTGATCATGAGGAGCGATGACTTCATCCTGTCGTCATTGATGCTCTTCACTGCCTTCACATGACAGATGGACCCTCTAATCATATTTTCAGCTTCAGAATTAAATTCATCAAACTGAAACACACAGCAAAATCCTGGGTTCTATTTTTAGCTCTGAACGAGTATAAAACTCGACCCATTTCCAACACTTCCAGGGCTAAATTAACACTCAGGGTTTTGTGGCGCATGCTATTTGACCCAAATATATAAAGCACATTTTGAATTGTTCATGAACGCCAATGCTTTCTTCTAAATTAGGCACATGCTCAATAATACATAATCTTCCTAAGCCTAATAAGATCACAAAGTCATGGGGAATTAGAATTTGTTTCAAGTATTAGTTTCAATTGATTTGATACTGTATTATTTATTGATGCTTCTGCATAATGCAGATAGGCTTGTTATCTATAAATCCTCGCCATCCTAAATCCACAGAGTGGGTGTTGTGTGACCCAACGAGGAACTTGTGGCTTGCCAACGTGTGTGGAATCGCGGCATATCTTGCACCGATCCCTCGCCGCCTATGAGTGGAGCTAAACATTAACTAATGGGTGAAGAGGGGGATGGATGATGTCATTGCTATTGTACAAGTCAACAAAGTCAGTGAGAGTACCACACCCACTGAGTCATTCAATATCAAATTCATAGACTGAACTACTAGCAGTGTAAATGAATGAGAGCAGTTTATCCTTCCACTATGATTCCTAGTTATTGTTACTATCCACAGTACAGGGTTTTGGTGTCAAAAAGGCATGGCACAGATCTTCATACAACTTTCAGAAAAAACATAACTGCATCAAAAAACATTGTGTAATACCAAAGTAACACACATGGAAGCATTATGTAAACAGTGGTTGAGCTGCAATATACATTAAGCTGATCATGAGCCGTGCTATAACACTGCGATTTTATAAGCAAAATGTTCCATATCAGGCCTACTATATCTTCTGTTGAAAAATCAATTTGCAGTCAGAATGTCATTTTTACAACTGCAATTACAGCGTGTTATGAGATTGAGACATAGATCGCCATTACCACCTCCTGCTGTACATTACCACTAATGAAAACAAGCCATAATGGTTTCCGCTGTGCATGGGTACAGCTACAGTTGGTATAACAGCTCAATCTGTGACTTTTTTTCCACACTCAGGTCCTGAGAAATGGCTTTCTGGTTGGTCTTGATGAATAATACATTTCTTTGCTGTCACTCATGCACGCTGAGATAAGCCCAGGCAATCTGTTTTCGCTCCTCCCAATCACACCCTTTTGCTGACTTTCCGTGAATCAGCATCAGTCTGTCTCATCAACCTTAAGGTTCCCACAAGCTCCAGCTACACCCCGATTGTGAACAGTCAGCATAAAGTATACATTTGCAACACTAAGGCACTTTGGTCTTCCACTGTAACGTGGGAGTTGTACGAACATCTTTAAACATGTGATGTGCCTACTCTAGGCAAGTCATTTTGAAATGAAGCACAGAGCAGTCAGTGCTAAATAAAACTAAGGCGAGTGCACAGGCACTTCAGCGTACGCAATGACACCTAATCAAATAGCTACAGTAAATAGAAAAGTGGAATAAAATGTTCCACTCAACCTGAGATAAGCCAATATTTATACCTAAAAAAAAAACTTGTACGCCTTTAAAGTGGCATTACATATACGCTAACTCTTATCCTGCAAAACGAAGCACAAAGCAATTGTCAAGAACACAAAATATAACACAATTTACATACATATCTACAGTGCATAATAATCAAGTTCATCATTTCCAGTGCAAAAAGTACTGTGTACAAGCAGAACAGTGTACTAACACTTTAGGCCTTGATATACTTTGTTGTGTGCACGCAAAAATAGCTGACCTACAAGCTCACAACGCATCGCAGCACGACGCATTGTGAGCTTGCAGATCGGCTATTTTCGGTGCGCGGCACCGGCTTTACAAGACCCTGTTCATATGATTGTCTTCTTGTTGTCCAGTATCCTACCACGTAGCAAGAGTCCACTATTCCATTCTACGCACGACCCTGTGCATCCTGTGCAATTAAAATAAACACCCGCCTCGGGTTACCATTGTTCATTTCTTAGTGCAGACCTCTGCCAGAGTTTTGAACTTTGGCCCAAGCGTGTCCAGGAAGCTGAGGTCATCGCTGTTGCCTTGGTCACTGCAGCAGCCCACAGAGCCGGCCGGGGAGCCCACCCCCTCAAAACCGTACGAGTGGAGGATGTCATCCGCGAAGCGCCCCTCCTCCTCTGTCCCCAGATAGGCCAACTTCTAAAAGACAAAGCAGACGGGAGAGGAAATGTGTTATTAGCCCTTGTGGATTAAACCGGGGGAAGCTGGCCGATAGGAGGGGAGATATTACACCATGTGATGTTATGGAATTGCTCAGGATATGACCGGCGGATATTACTCGGCCAACACAGACAAACATTCCACCGACAAGTTGAGAAATAATAACTTACAGTACAGAGAGTGGAGCCCATGATGGTTCAGCCAATAAGAGATTACATTACACATGAGAGTTGCCTTTGGTTTTTCAGATAGGAGCGTTATTAAACCTCACAGAGCGAAAGGTTTGCTCATCGAGATGCGTTTTTACAACACACTAGTGCTCCTGCTCTCATACAATGCGGTGACTTCCACTATAGACCTCACCCAGGTGTATTAATTTCCACATTGGTCATTCCAGCGCCTGCTGTATGCTGGATGACTATACCCGGGCAACTCAAAATGTTAAAAAGATGAATTAAAAACAAAATTACCTGCTCTACGAAGCGGCCATTTGTTTGCCAGGTGTGATGAGCTGTGGCGTTATCAAAGAGGTGTCCATTGCCGAAAGCCACGTTGCTGTTCGCAAACTGACTGCTCCACTGCTGTCCAGAACCAAACTGTCCGGTTCCAAACTGTCCAGTTCCAAACTGTCCGGTACCAAACTGTCCAGTACCAAACTGTCCAGTACCAAACTGTCCCATGTCCTGCTGGCTAGAGGTGTATTCGTTCCCCCTGTCCGCCATCAGAAGCCCATTGGTTTGATTGCCCTTAACGCTGAGGCCACCAACTGTGCTGGAACTCTTGTTCCCCACCCACTGTGCGTCAAGCAAGGAACCCTTCACTGGTTCTTCAATGAGGGTAACAGAGGGTATGAGGAGCTTTGTATCCTAAAGAGACATAAAGATATATATAATCAAATCAAATGCCCAAATTAACCGATTAAGCACTATAACGACCTATAAAGCCCTATAAAGACTATAACGACATGCCAAAAACAGGGACGCTGTGGTTAACCAAGTAGAAAAGTGACGACACTGCAGCCCATCCGATGCAGTCAATATTGCATGTATACACTGCATACATTACTTCATATATGCACCTACTGTACAGTACCACTGAAGCCCCATCTGACTGCATTCATTATTACATGTATACACCTACCACTGCATCCCCAGGGGCCTCCGTGTTGGATTTCAGCAACACACCACCGCTGTCTCCCAGATCCTCGAAATCCTTTGCCTGAGGCTTTGTCACGCAGAAGGATGCACAGCATATACCTGAGGAAGACAAGTACACCTTAGCTTTAGAATGAGTTCAGCTGAAGTAGGTTATACTTCCCCGGTAAACAGCGGTTGTGTGTGTGCGTGTGCGTGTGTGTGCGTGTGCGTGTGCGTGTGCGTGTGCGTGTGTGTGTGTGTGTGTGTGTGTGCGTGTGCGCGTGTGTGTGTGTGTGCGCGCGCGCGAGAGGCATTACAAGAGCAAGATCAATGCATGTTACATCATTCCGCCTGCTATGCAGAACAATCCCAATACATGCTTCAGTTGCTCTGCATAACTCTGTGACAATGAGAAAACCTAACTTAATATAAAAAACGTCCAACCTTACAGCACTGTGCGAATGTACACATTCGCCTATGTCTTTTATTCATGCTGGATGAACTAGACGGTACAATAAATATACAGTAGCATTATAGAAGTGCAGTAGTTGGGGGACTCACAGAACAGCAAAAGCAGGGCCAAACCCAGCAGCATAGCGAGGACGCCCCACACCCCGAATGCCGTGGACCTCTCTTTTTCCAAGCAGGCGCCCTTCCAACACTGGCAGATCCTCACTGTCGCCATCTGTGTCCTACCACTGCCCTGTAGATCTTTCACCATCAAAGGAACGGTGTATCTCCCCGTGGGGAGTTCTATGGTCGGCTGCAACGTAGCCGCCGTGTCTGAGAAGGAAAACACAAGGTTTTATTTCAAAATGAGACGTAAAGCTGGAAAGAAAGTGACTAAATTAAAGCTAAATATTGGTTTCATGTCGTCTCTTTGAGAAAAGTCAACTTTAAAAAATTAGTGACACTAGACTAGACCATACCCGTGGGGGGATATGCGCACATGATCTGGCAACCTGGGAGCCAGTGAACACAAAAACGCTAATAAACAGCTGAGATTTTGTGTAATCGGAAAACGGGCTTCCCTGTTAGGTGCACATGGTAATGGTCAATGGCTGTGTGCAAATTCAGATCAATTGCTCCTGCCACTGAGGAGAAACGGGCAGAACCAATTTTGGCCTCACCACTACACCACGCACTACACCACGCACTACAGAGGTTTGTCAAATAAATTATAGGAGGATAAGGAGGATAGTACACCTATAACACACTGAATCCTGCTCATGTCATTTAGGTAATGGTGGAACACTTCAATGCTGAAGTTAATATTCCAGAGGAGATGAGTCTATCTGTTCATTAAGAAGATGCCAATGACACCATTAGACCGTTTTCCCCAGTCAACCCAGTTTATCATCCCATTTAAAAGACATTTACATTGGAAGATGAGATGGGCAAGGTAAGCAATCTCAACATAACCACCTACCATTCAACTTATTCACAGTCCACTTGTCATCATGCCCCTCTGCCAAGTCGAAGCTGAACGGGCCAGCGAAGGGAGACTGGTCTTTGTCCACGGCCACGACCGGCACAGAGCCTAGTTCACCCACCTTCTCACACACCAAAAGCTCCGTGGTGGGAAGCTCTGGCACGTGATCATTGGCATCCTCCACCTGAATAATAACTGTTCCTGTACCCGTCTTAGAGCCTGAAATTACATAAAGACACGTTTGGTAAGATTAGTCATTTGTGCGAGTTAGAACTGGTTGATTTAGAGCAGTGGTTCCCAAACGGTGAGTCATGAGAGAAGTCCAGGTGTGCACTCAGAGTCATTTCCCATAACAGACTCTAAACAATATTTTACCACTTTCAACCAGGGCATCCCTATTTTGGGCATGTCATTGTAGCTGAACATTTCAAATCTAATTTACTTATTTTCCCATAAATTAAAAAAATTATGAAAATCTACAAGCTCACAATGCAAAGTAAACTCACAATGCATTGCATCGCAACGCTTTGTTGGCTCATAGATGAACCATTTTGAAAACCACTGATCCCACTGAGGCCAGCTTGCGTGACTGACAGATTTTATGACATCACTTTGGCATTGGCTGCTGTCTCAACAGAATGCACCAGACCAAATGTAGGATAGGAGCCAGACATTAGGCAACAACACACCAAAACATTTATGAGTAAACCAGACGTGTTGCTCTAAGGTGAAAAACCACACCTCATGCTCTCTGTCATGAACCAGTGAGAGTGGAAAGACAAGGGTGGAGCTGGGCTTGGCAGCTGAGACAAAATCACCAAAAAGACAGTAGGTTTAGGCCATAGACACTCTCATCATACAGTACCAATTTAATTATTGGTATAATTATTATATTATGATGGACAAAGGGATCATGTTTGTGGTTTCTCCCCAACCCCAATGTATTAACTGGTGATGCTGTGCCAAGAACATTGCGTAAACAAACAGGGAATTCGCTGGAGGTTATACTTATCTGAACACGTTTCTTGCATGTTAGTTAAAGGGTAACAGTTTGGAAAGCACTGCACAATGCACTGGCTATATAGCATTGGAAATGACTTACTGCTGTCCACAGCCTTCATGGTGATGTTGTAAATACCATCCTGGACAAAGTGGGACTCCCTGTCAATTGTGTTTGCAACCTTCAGCTGTCCTGAATTTGCATCTACATGAATCCACGATGCTGGGTCTGTCACCTTGTAATACCTGAGAGGAGAAGAGGACAAAGAATCCATGGTATCATTAGCAAATTCTTCTCATCGGTGGTGAAAGTCTGCCCTCCAGTGCTTGTGTGAAGTAAAAACAAAAGTATATATTTTTTTGTCTTGCACAGAGCTACAACTCCATCTTGTGTTGAAATATGTATCATCACTGTTGGGCAGAAAAGTTGTACTGTTTCTCTATATTTCATATTTCTATGTTTTTTCATGCATACATTCTTCATGTGACAGTGTCAAGCAAAAATAAGGAAAATAGCCTATCGTGTCTGAGCTTTCTGTGTAGAACGCTGTGAGGTTGTATTATTTAATAATTAATCATTATTGTATTACATTTTGGGGAAAATGTTCACCTGTATGCCCAAAAGAGGGATAACAGGTTAAAAGTGGGTAAGTCTGTCTGTGTATTTCTTTATAAATATTGAATCAATTAAAAGTATTAAAAAGAGCTTTTTCAATAATAAACATTGGATGCATTGGAACACACAGGTTCTATTTTTCTGTTTCCTGAAAAGTGGCGATTTTGGACATACAAAGATTCAGCAACAACATAATAATGTTAAAGCCTGCCCTTCACCATAGAACGCAAAATGAGGTTGCATTACTACAAAGCAAGTCAACAGGGTGACAATAATGCTTACTTGATGCCCGCGCTACTCTTGGTCTCAGGATCCAGAGCTGTGTAAGTTCCTATCAGAGTGCCATTTGCTGTGTTCTCCTGGACAATGAAGCGCACAGTGGGAGCGGTGAATTGCGGGCCCTCGTCGACATCGGTCACAGACACATCCACGGGTATGGAGGCCCACGAGGCCGTGGCACCGTTCAGTTCAGCTTCGTTACGCGCCATGATCTCCAGTTTGAGGTTTTTGGCCTTCTCGTAGTCTACGGGCTGAGGAAACACGTAGGCAGTGTTGAAAATAAGAAAACGTACGTCACTGTGTAAGAGCGAAGTCTGTATTTTAGGTATTCCATTAGCAGTAAGTTAAGACCTGAGGCGATTCTTAAAAATGTTTTCAAAATCCTAACAGTTTTTTGAAAAAAATCTGAAAAATATTTTTTCACGATTTTTCAAAAATAGCAGATCTACAAGCTCGTATATCTGCTATTTTTGAATAGCCAAATAAATCTAAAGTGACACAGATGCGTTCCAGGTATTAATGGGTTAAAAACAAACCAAAAGGTACAATTTCAAATAGACAGTAATTTAATGTTAGCTCACCTTTGTTGTGTAAAGGAGTCCTTCATTAGTTTTGGGGTCTCTTTCAATTCTGAAAATACCGTCTTCGTTTCCCTTAGTGATCACAAACTGAGATTTCCAGTTCGGTGTGTTTATCAAATCCTTGTCTTCAACCGGAATCCGGAGGATCAGACCTGGGTTTTGGTTCTCCTTGATATTCACATCATACTGGTGGTGGTAAAGGCAAAGAAAGAGAGTTGAGAGAGTGGGTTATTTATGTGAAATGAGCACTCACAAGGGTGCTATAACGCCTGATTTATACTTAGTTGTGCACAGTGTTGCGCACAGAAAAAAAAGTGCAGATCTACACGCTCTCAGCACGTAGCGCTGTGACACGCTGTGAACTTGTAGATCTGCTATTTGCAGACGCCATTGCGCAACTAAGTATGAATCACCACGTCGGGAAATAATGTCACAGTGTGTAACAGGAATCCTTCACAGTGGTTTTGACTCGGCTCTTCAAAAACAACAACTGAACACTTACAGATGTCTTTGTGAACGTGGGAGGATTGTCGTTGATGTCGCTCAGCGTAATGGTGGCTGTGGCCGTGTTGGACAGGCCTCTCGAGTCACCGTTCATGTCTTTGATCTCGACCGTGGCAAAATGCTTGTCTTGCACCTGAAGCGAAAATCATAAGAATAACTTTCCATACAGCGCAAGTGCATTATACTGTAACAATGAGAATTGTGAGGAGTAATGAGAAATGATTCCAAACAAAATTTGTTTGGAATAATTTCTCCTTGCCATTGCTCACCAACAAATTCATCTTAAAGCCTCAAACATTGTTGTTGGATGCCGTCACTCGTGGAAAATAACTGATTGTCAACACACTGGTCACGACTGTCAACACTGCCGTGTGACAACTGAAGTCACGTGTTGTCATACATTACTGAGGAAACCACAGAACCAATGAACATAGACCCTCCTCACCTCTCTGTCCAGTTGGTTGGTTAATGTGCTGATGACACCCGTCACTGGGTCGATGGCAAACAGGTCTCGTCCAGACAGGATTGAATACCTGATCTTAACATTGATTGTTTTTTCCTCATCTCTGTCAGTAGCATTCACTTTCCCCACCGGTGTGCCTATATAGCGTATAACAAATTTTGGGTTACCCTGTAATCCATATTGATAACCTTATGGCATATACTGTGTACAGTATACAGGCAATATACAGTTTGTGTTTCTCACCTGCTTTGCTCTGCTCCGGCACTGTGAACTGGAGTGGGCCTGTGAATGTTGGCTTGTTGTCATTCTTATCAAACACGACCACAGTCAACTTCAAAGGCTCGTCTCTCTCTTGGTGGGTCGCTCTGTCATAAACGTGAGCTGTAAACTGCAAAGAGAAGACTAGCTTTAGCTGGTGGCGCGTGCGTGTGCGTGCGTGCGCGTGTGCGTGTGCGGTATCATGACTGCAGTGGTGTAAAGTAACTGTACTTTTTTTGTACAATTTTGAGGTATTTTTTACTTTACTTTAGTATTTCCAATTTTCAGTACTTTTACTTCTACTCCATCTCAGAGGCAAATGTTGTACTTCCACTACAATTATTTGAAAACTTAAGTTACTAATTACTTTGCAAATATAAATTGTTACATTATAAAACATACATTAATCCCTTTAGCCCTATTGTATACCTAGGCCTTTTGAAAATAGCAGATCTACAAGCTCACAACGCGTCGCATTGCGACGCGTTGTGAGCTTGTAGATCTGCTATTTTCAAACATTTTAGCACTTTTACTTTTGGTACATTTTGATACCAATACTTTTGTACTTTTACTCAAGTCAATTTTGAATTCCGGACTTTTACTTGTAACAGAGTACTTCTACATTGATACTTTTACTTGAGTAAAACATTGGAGTACTTTTTCCATCACTGCATGACAGCTTTATTTAGATCTATGATCAGTCTTATCGGTACGGAGGTCTTCTGCTCACCTCATACATGGAGTACTCCTCGCGGTCGACTGCAAAGTGCACCGACAGCATCCCCGAAAACTTCTCCACGCTGAACAGACCCACCGGGTGCTCGGTAACGCCAGGTCCGCTGATCGTGTAGTACACGTTGTGATCTTGTCCGGCAGTTGATCCTATCTGTAAGCAGGAAATACAAGGGGTTAACGTTCTGTGGGTGTGTGACACTATTCATCTGGGTTTAGAGACAAAAGCGATACCACTGCAGGACAGCAATAGGTAAATGTGTTAATTCCCAGACAAGTTGTAACTGATTATGTGCAGCGAGGAGCTCAAAGGAGCTATACTGTACATACATAGAAACTAAACAGTCAAGGCGTGTCTGGGTGTGTGTGCGTCTGTTTTTGTGAGAAATATACAGTAAAAGTAAACACAGTAGAAGACAGCCTGCAAGTCTTCATTCATATTTCAAAGGCATGAATATTTGACAAACATTCAGTATAATATTAGGCCTACTGTATTGTTTTGAAAGAAATGTCATGTAATACTTATTTATTGTGTAATATTAGCTTACCCTGTCTATTTGCTTTGGAAATGGCCCGCCGTCGTTTTCATATATTTCAAAAGGTGGAACACCCCAACGTCGTTTGGACCTCTTCAGGGACGCCTGCTCGGGCACATATTATAAACATAATTTATTAGAGTATTAACATGGAATAGGATTTTTTTTAATGCCTACAATACAATCACTTGAATCTCTCACCTCTCTTTTCAGGATGTTTCTGTGAACGAGGTGAATGACCATTTGACCTTTGTTCCCGCTGGGGTCCTGAGCCCACACTGAAAAGGTCTGGCCCTTATTTGGCACTGTGGTTGTTGTCACTACAGCGCCATCACTCCTCAACATGAAGGCTGGGTCACTGGATGTGAAGAGCTCACAGTGGTGGTCATGAAGATCAACTAAAGAGGGGAGAAATGGACTTAGAATGCTGCAATGTTATGTGCTTCGCACATCATCTTATTTGTATCACTGTGTCTATCTCATTAAGGTATTTGCTAAGGCCTACTTAATATTCCACAGAACCTCAAGCTATGTTATTAATGTGCTGATGTGCAGTCAAGTTTATATTGTGCTGGTGAAAATAAGGAAGTATAGGCTTCTTATTAGCATATAGGCGCATTGAATGGCTACCCATAATGCATATTAAGCAACTTCAAAACAGTGAGTGGAATACATTAAACATACCTTTTGAAATAAGAAAATGTGCTGGTATTGACTGTGGCACTGATACATGTATGGAGCTGGAGAGAAAGCAAGACTCTGCACGAATGATCTGTAGAAAACCAACAAATGACAACAACATTAGTAGTGCAGGCAAGTGGGACATGACCCCTGACCCCCCAAAATAATCATATTTGAACTGGGGACCCCCCCACCCTGACAAGCAATTGGAATTGTAGGCGTTGAGGCATTACATTTAGTTTGATTCTGTTCCACAGATAAATATTGTGAAAATAGCTGATCTACAAGCTCACAACGCCTTGCAACGGGAGGTGTTGTGAGCTTGCAGATCGGCTATTTTCACAATTTCTGCCTCTTTCTTATATTATTTGACAATTTGGCCAATGTTTGACCAGCTTTTTAAAGTTTGGTCTTTTTTCTTTTCTTTCTTTCTTTCTTTTCTTTTCTTTTCTTTTCTTTTCTTTTCTTTCTTTCTTTTCTTTTTTCTTTTCTTTAGCCTATTAAAAAGGCCTTAAAAGTCTTTAAATTGTCTCTGTCATCTGCGGACCCTCCCAAAATCATGTGGGGACCCGCCTGGGGGTCCCGAGTCCCACCCACAGGTTGAGCAGCATTGGGCTACCGTCTGCCCATTGTGTGCCCAAACAGACCATACCGATACCGAAGTAAAAGTAGGTGGGATGAAACAATTTGCAAGTAGCTTTAACAAATGATACTGTATAGCTTACAGTTCTTTGACAAACAGTAAAAATACAAAGTGAAAGTAGTACAGTATTACTTACCAATAACATGCAAGTGTTGAAAATGAAATATCCCTTCATGTTGGTAGACGTCGTTGTGGTAGAGTCTGCCTATTCCTTCCGTACGTAGTGAAGGATAAGATGTGAGCTGTGTGAGAATCAGTGATCAGGTTTAGAATCGTACAGTAGAGTAATAATCGCCTCGTAGCTGCTTTCACCGCGCTATAAATCTACACTCCAGTAGAACTCCAGTCTCCAGGGCAGGCAGTTCAGGTTGAAAGTGTTGCCTATTAGTCAGTGCCCTATAATCCACTCTGTTGTCTGACACCCCGACACACCTTGATGGCTCCACCCTGCATAGTGCACACGGTTTCATTACTGTAAAGAGTGTGCGCAGGCAGCAACTCACTCACACACGCACGTACACACACACACGTCTTTGTTTCCTCTTTTACAGATCCATTTTACGATTAAGACTGATGCAAAACTCTGTGGCTACCAGCAGGGGGACACATTTCACAAGGACAGTCACATGAAGTGTTCAGTCTTGGATTTTATTTTATTTTATTTTATTTTATTTTATTTTATTTTATTTTATTTTATTTTATTTTATTTTATTTTATTTTATTTTATTTTATTTTATTTTATTTTATTTTATTTTATTTTATTTTATTTTATTTTATTTTATTTTATTTTATTTTATTTTATTTTATTTTATTTTATTTTATTTTATTTTATTTTATTTTATTTTATTTTATTTTATTTTATTTTATTTTATTTTATTTTATTTTATTTTATTTTATTTTATTTTATTTTATTTTATTTTATTTTATTTTATTTTATTTTATTTTATTTTATTTTATTTTATTTTATTTTATTTTATTTTATTTTATTTTATTTTATTTTATTTTATTTTATTTTATTTTATTTCATTTTATTTTATTTATTTTGGACCACAGATATATATGTGATGCAACATATTAAATAGATATATTCATTTTCAAATTGATTGAATTGAATTGATTGATTGATTGATTGAATTTTGATGAAAATATTTGGTCATCAAAAAAATAATTTAGCTCTGTGATTCTCTCCCATTATTCCACATCACACAGAGACCCATACTGCAATTTTATGTAAAATGGGGGCAAAACATGTTTGTTTGTATGTTTGTGTGTTTGCGTGTGTGTTTGTTTGCTTGTTTGTTTTTACAGAAAAAAGTTGAGGTTTTGGATTGTGAATCCATTCCCAGCCTCCATGTCAAAGAGGATGATCTCTGACTGTCTGCCCCTCCTTACTGAGCCTTCATTCCACAGAAGCATGGTGGTAAGCAACAGAAATGGACTCCTCAATAACGCCACAGGAATGTGAGCTCATGTGGGGGAGGCTCCGTTTACACAGCAGAGCTCACATTATCTCCATAAACTTTTGATAAGACTGGAGTGTTCCTGCTCTGCCACAATGAGCCTGTGTCCTATAATGTCCTTTGGACAGAGAGAAGAGCAGATCCTCATTTAAACGCATTGACAATGAAGAGGAAAATCCCAAAGGACTGAGAGAGGAATGGAGGAAAACCCAAAATTGTTGTGGGCCATGGGTGTGGACATAATGAAAGGGCTTGAGGGTGAATCTAACACTATAATGCAAAACAGCCAGCGAAAAATTACCCCTTCTTTCGCTCTCAAGCTGAAGTGGAAGTAAAATACATTTTAGTCGAGTACCGTAGTCTTGACTCTTGAACTTATATACTGTGGGTCTGCATGAGTTCTGCTCTGCCCAGTTTAGATACTTCTACATCTCTGATGACACTCCCCTACGCTCTAACATATTTGTCACCCAGTGACAGTAAAATGCTTTAATCACTTGGATAATGAATAGGTGTGTCTTTAAACGGATATTCAGTAGAACTACACATTTGAATTATGTCTGTCTGTCTGTCTGTCTGTCTGTCTGTCTGTCTGTCTGTATGCAAAAAAGGCATAAATCCTGACCAATACCTAACATAAGTTAGAGTTAAGGAATACATATATATATAGAAAATATATATATGTATTGAGGCAGATATATCTATATCTATATCTATATCTATATCTATATCTATATCTATATCTATATCTATATATATATATATATATATATATATATATATATATATATATATATCTATATCTATATCTATATATATATATATATATAGATAGATAGATAGATAGATAGATAGATAGATAGATAGATAGATATATATATAGATAGATATAGATATAGATATAGATATAGATATAGATATAGATATAGATATAGATGTAGATGTAGATGTAGATATATATAGATATATATTTATATATTTTTAAAAGATGCAAATTCAAAACCACCTTCTAATGAGGGGAATAGAAATGAGAAAGATGAATTATTTCTCCTCTGAGACTGTTAAACTATCAGGACATGTGTTCCTGCAGAGAGAGACTAGCCGACACTCTGTCAGCCCAAAGCCACAAACAGGCGCAGCATCACTCTCACCCTAAAGAGTCAGTGTGAAAACTAAATTACTGGTGATTACTCTTACTATTGAAAATAATAAAGCCCCTAATTAAGGAGCCAGTAGAGAAATCAGACCTACCAAGATAAACAGAAGCTTGAAGCTGTTCTAAGTACTGTGATTAGATGTATGTGTATATAATGACATAGAACAGTGTGTATAGAATGTTCCATGTATATAGAAGTATTATATATATGGCCCATGCCAGGCCTAGTATGGCAAAGTTCTCCCAGGTATTCCTACTGGAATATTGACGGGACGAAATGCACTCACCAAGGTGCCCCTAGAGCAAGCCTATCTAGTGGTCACCAAGGTGCACAAAGGTTAGGTCAGGTTGGACATAGGATCCATAGGTGTTGGATTTAAGCCTAGTTCACACGCCTACACCTTAACACACTTACAACACAAGTGGGATCAGGGTGTCAGCATGTGTATGATGGGGGGATGGGTTTAAGGAAGTCTATAACCCAGAATACAGGCACAAGTGATATGCTTACAATCTTGTGGATCGGCTATTTCCACTATATTCTATTCTGAAATATACACATTATTAAATGTGTCAGTTATTTGATAATTATAAATATTTGTTATGTCTGCCCTGTGCAACTTTTGGTTATGAAGCCTAAAGGCCAGGCATAAATTAAAATGTTGTGTTCAATACCAGCAACACAATGAAATTATTAATCCAAATTATTAATTATTATTAAGTAAAATTTTATAATTATTAGATTTTACGAGTAATATGTTATGAACATGACAGCCCTAATTGAAGTAGACATACAGTACAGTATGAGACATATTCTGATAGCCTACTTTAGCTGTCAATATCAGGTGTCTTGTCATTATTGGTGGACACTCATTTCTCCACCTCTTCTGTGCTTACTTTACACAGCTGGAAAGCACTATTCTATTTTTCAGGATATGTTCTGTAATATTGACATAGGGTGCCTTTAATGTGCCCCAGAGCTTTTTGTCATAGTTTTAAAAAGTTTCAAAATAATCACCACCCAAGAAGACTGAGTGGTTTCATTGCTATTTTTTAGCTGCTCTATATTCCATGGGGCCCTAACTGTTCTAACAGCTAACCTTTTGAACAAGGGCATGTTTATCCATTACTGAGTTTAATAGCTTCATAGAAATCTGAAGTTGAACATTTGGGTCTGTTCTGTATAAAATGTCAGGTCAACATAATAGTATACTTATCACCATTCATTAACTTACAAAGTAATTTGTAAGATTTGTTAAGCAAAAATAGTTTTTGGGTCTTATGTTGACTGTTGACTATCCTCAAATTAATCCTCTAAGTGAGTTTCATATTCTTTATTTCCAGATGCTTATTTCTGAGACTGCATATTCACACTCTGAATAACGGTTTCAGAAAATATATGACCTCTGGAGCCTTAAAGCAATATGCTTTTCTGAAAATTATTATTAATTGTATGATATCTCTGTGTGAGTTGATTACTGTATGTCTGAGTTGTAAGAAGACAGGCATACTGCTGCTGCTAGAAGCAGTTGAGCTTGACATAAAAACATGTACTGTATCACTCCTTCCTCTGAATTTTATGCAGTGAGAAAGGAAATGACAAATGAATATCTTAGGTTACATAAACTTCTCACTAATCCACATAAGCCACTCTCTGTCCACACCATTTTCTAATTCGGCTGAAAATCAGGAAGTACATTGGGTGGGGCACTGTTGTCATGTGTGAGGAATACTGCCAGAGTGACAAAAGTTGCTTTGGCTCTGAAAATGATTTGTCTGTTTCATGACCTTACAATAACTTTAGAGATTGTGACACAGTAAATGTTGAGATGCATATGATGCATCACAATATCTTGTAGGCCTACTTTTCAACATTTATCCAGAACACAAACCTTTGTATATTTCAGTGCTGTTGTGGTGCACCTCTTTTCTCAAGCTGTAGACTTGAGACAAGACTCAAGTCAGACTTAGGTGAGAAAAAAACAGGACTTGAGACTTGACTTGGACGCGTCTGCTGTGAGACTTACATGACGTATTCAAAGAACAATGCAACTTTAAATGTATCACTGTTAGCCTACTAACTAGCCTACTGTTTTGTGCACAGTTCTCCCTTTCTGTTGCTTTTGTTTGGAGTAACCATAGTAACTGGCTTGGCACTGCCAAACTGCCAAGCATAATCAATCATTGGGACAGAGTTGTAATCTTCTTCAGTACTTGTGACTCGCACTGTAAGATGAAAACATACTGAGGCAAAGCACGCGTGTGTGTGTGCGCGCGCACACACACACACACACACACGTTTTCTTTTTTTTTCTTTTTTTAAGCGTTTTATTTGTGTTTTGCAATGTTAATATTATTTCCATATTAAGTCACTACACACAGTACAAATTTGCAGACATAAATGTAAATACACAGACAGATAGATTGATTGATTGATTGATTGATTGATTGATTGATTGATTGATTGATTGATTGGTATAGACAGACAGACAGACAGACAAACAGACATATACTGCACAGCACATACAGTCTTTATAGAAGTAAAATCCATACAGCACCTATATAGCACCAAGGTGTGCCACATGACTAATCTACATGCATTCTTTTTTTTATATTCATTTTGTATAATCCTTATCTTTCCCTCATTATCCTTAATTATTTCAAGTTAATTTAACTGCAACAAGGCTGAAGAACCAAAACCAAAGAATCTTACTCTTGTGTACATGTCTATAATATGTTACAATAACTTTTTTGAATCTTGAATCTTGTTACAGTATACTGTATGTTATCTGCTATTTGCTTTCTCTGGAGAGAAAGTATGCCCTACAGGCGTGGCCATGGGGTCACTCAGGTTGCCAGAACTACCAGTCACACCCAATACTGCATGTCAGTTACTGTAACTAGGGTACTCTGTACCACATTTTAATGTGATCAAATATACTTATACAGTATACATATATATATGTATAAGGTCGATAAAATGTGTTTTTGTCTAGGTTTTGATTTGTTTTTATACTCCAGTTTTAACTCCATTTTGCTGTGTTTTCATACTGTACACTCCCCTCTGTTATCTGTTGAACTAGCCCTAGTTAATGATTGGTGAATACACAGCCAGGCCGCTGAGGCCAGTGAATGTTATTTATTTCCTCACTGAAACCATCCATCCATATTTGTGTTTTTGGATATTGCATTGGCAATGATGTCCTCGAAAAGCAATAAACCATGAAGACTGATATCTAAACACTTTGAAAAAATCTTATTACATCTGTTTACAATATACCTGTGCAATCCTCCGACTTAATCAGGCAAGATAAATCCAGCATTTCCCACCCACACATTCAGTCTGTGGGAGGGAAAAATTGACATGTTGTAATGTAACCATTTTAGTAAGGAGTATCCGTAACTTGGCAAGCTCTACAATGCTAAATCTTACATCACACTAGCCTACACGCACACACACACACCCCCCCCACACACACACACACACACACACACACACACACACACACACACACACACACACACGGAAGTATAGCCTACTTCAGCTGAACTCATTCTAAAGCTGAGGTGTACTTGTCTTCCGCAGGTAGGCCTATATGCTGTGCATTCTTTACTCGCAATACAGGTCAAAACGTGTTAGTAATGTCCAGCTGGTCAAGCTGGTTGGTTATGGGTGTTCATCAGAGACCCTGGTCTGAGTGCACAGTGGGAATTTCACGGCCGAAGGTGAAGTTTTGCAAATGGGTGTGAGGGCACTAGACTAGCACCCAAATATAGGCTACTTTTTATGCTGTGTATGCGGCAGTGGCTCAGGGGTAGAGTGGCCGGTGGAGCAGTCGGATGTGAGCCGCGAGGTTTCCAGTTCGATCCCGGGCTCCCCCAGAGTTAGTGTCGAAGTGTCCTTGAGCAACACGCTGCACCCCTAATTGCTCCTGATGAGCAGGTTGGTGCCTTGTATGGTTACCTCTGCCACACAACTACATGGTGTGTGAATGTACAGTGTCTATGTACCAATTTGCGTGATATTTGGACAAAATCTGTAGGAATAATATTTAAAAAATAAGTTTGGCAAAAATAGGCCTCCTGGTGGCGCTATAACAGGCCGATCTGAACAGTTTAGAATTGGGGCAGAGGTTCTGCTCTGGCATCCAGGGAGTGTGTGTGTGCACTGTGCACAGTTTTACATTGATTGGGCCAACAGTGCCGGAGATTAGCTGTTCACAGACAGACGGACACACACATGGACGGACGGACGGACAGGGTGAAAAACATAGTCTCGGCCACGGCTTCGGCCTGGCGGAGACAACCAGCTACTTTTTTGGCAAGAAATGGACCTGCCCCTGCCTGCAACATCCCAGGAAAAAGACTTGAATGACAACACTGCTCCCTGCAAAAAAAACGGAATTCCCATCACTGCACACACAAGAAAGTATGCATTGGGCACAGCCGACCCCTCCTCTCCTCTCCACCGCTATCAGGACTAGCCTATGAGCAATGAAACTGTGAGAGGCACCGCCTATGTGTGGCTGTAACGCATTACTGTAGAGAAAAGTTCTCCAAACGGTATCAGGGTCAAAGTCTAATCTAAACCTAGGACATAAAATAGATCTGCTTTAACCGGACGCGGTTTTTACTCCCAGGAGGGAAACGCCGTTCGTTTTTCAAGCCCCAATGGCCCCTGTTTCCAAGTGCAGCGTTGTTCTATTGCTGCTGTTCTGTTTAACGGTAAGTGAGCTTATTATTATTATTTTATTGTTTGTTTTTGTTTTTGTTTTTTTTACGAAATTCATGAACGTATACGTTCTTCGCAGTGTACAGAATATCTGACTGTGTACAAACTAATTATAACAACGAACATAGGGTATAAAGTGACGGGAAAACCGTTATATTCTAAATGATCTAATAATAAATGGCTACAGGTGTGGTAGGTCGAGACGTGGTATATTATAGAAGGGGATTCCAGGGATTCTCGGGGGTCTAAATGTACCCTTACAAGTCTGTAACTCTGACAGTATACAAATGGAACCAAATGGACCCTAACGGGTCCATTTGGTTCCATTTGTATGCTGTCAGAGTTAAGGGGAGACCTCGACATTTTAAAGTTTGAGAACCATTGAAGTAGACCATCCTCTGCCACTTCCTTCCACATCATTCTTCACTTAAATCTGCAACTCAACTCCATTGTATTGCGAGGTGATTATTTATTCAGTCCAGTGGTTCAGAGGGGGTTCCCAACATGATTATGGGGGGTCCCCAGATGACAGCATTAAAGTGGCCATTTAAGTGGCCATTTTAATACCTTAAAAAAATAAGTAGAACTGAAATGAAAAAAAAAAGAGACCATTACTGCATCAAAAGTAATCAACAAACTATACTATAAAAAATGGTCAGACATTGCCAATCTACAAGCTTGTGAGCTGGCTATAATGTTTTATCTGTAACAGAGTCAAACTAAATGTATGCTTGTCAGGGTGGGTGGTCCCCAGTTCATATGATTATTTTGGGGGGTCACAGCCTGAAAAGGTTGAGAACCACTGATGTAGTCTAATTAAATATATTTTAGGTAGCCTATATACTATTGTATTGGTCTAAGTGTCTTAGTAAAGTGTTAGGCCACGCTATAGCTGCCAGAATGTGCCTTGGCATAGATTGTACACATCTCTGGAGGGATGGAACACCATTGTAATAAAGGATGTTCTCTCATTTGGTGTTTTGATGATAGTGGTGGAGAGCGCTGTCTATGACACCTCAGTCCAGAATCTCCCATAGGTGTTCAATTGGGTTGAGAATGAGATCTGGTGTCTGCGAAGAGGCCATAGCATATGATTCACATGATTCACATCGTTTTCCTATTCATCCAACCATTCAGTGACCCTAGCTGTGCCCTGTGGAAGGGGGTATTGTCACCTTGAAAAGACCACTCCTATCATGATCAAATGTTTCATTATAGGTGATCACTCAGAATAACAGTTTGGGCAGCGGTTCCCAAACTTTTTAGCTCAAGGCCCAAAAGAGAAATTGGTTTGCCAATTTTTTATTTATGGCATTTATTTAAAATTTGAATTATATTTATGAAATACTTTTGACTTTTTTTGTTTAACCTTTTTTAAATCTTTTGAAATATATAAAAAAATAAAAAATAATGTATAAATAAAAAAAAGGGGATATTTACTCGCAACCCATAAAATGTGGTCTGCGACCCAAAGGTGGTCCAACCCAGTGTTTGGGAACAGTGCTCTAGGGGACAAGTGGACTCAAACCATGCCCCCCACAGCATAACAGAGCCACATGACCCCCTCACTGCAGGGGTCAAGCTTTCACATTCCTGTTCTGTATTCCTGGTGTACGCCACAGATGCACCCGCCCACTAGTGGAGAATATGGTGAAGGATGACTCATCTGACCAAATCACCTTTTCCACATCTTTGTAGATGAGTGTCTATGGTTTTCGAACCACTGAACTGAACTGTCAAATGTGCATATTTGTCTTTGTAATGAGAAGTTTATGCACCGCAACCCTTCTTTAACTATGGTTTTCAACCCTTTTCATATCAAGGTTCATTATTTATTCGGCATTTGAACCTTTTGGCATTTTGAACTTTTTTTTATCGTTGGATAAGATTTTGTCAAAATAACAATCCTTCTCCATTATCTAATTGTGTAGACGTCTTGTAAATTAAGTAATGCAGATGTTTAACAATAATTTAACTCTTGAGAGAGTAAAATAAAACCAAATGGACCCGTAACTTCCGTTTGGTTTCATTTTACTCTCTCAAGAGTTAAGAACTATAAGGGTCCATTTGGTTACCAACTCTCCATCATTTAGCTGGGGACCACCTAAGGACCACTGGTGGTCCCCGGACCACTGGTTGAGAACTACTATAACATCCCTTGGACCGTTCTGGCTGACAGCCTGAACTTGTGTTTCCTCACATATTGCATTAAATGTACACTTTCGACGACAATTTCGGAAGCTATTCCCTGATGTCTTTCCCACAGATCAGAATGCAGGTGTCACTATTTGTCACTGTTCCTATTGAAACATTTGAGCACAGTATGTGACTGAAGCTCCTGCCATCCGTGCCCCAATAAACAAACCCGCTTTCATTGTCACTTAGATCTTTTCCTCTTGCCATCTTGATCCAAAATCGAGGTCAACTGAGCCTCCTCAGCATTTGTATACATGCAACAGAGCATGGTGGGATTTTAATTTATTTTTATATCAGCGATAACACAAGTGGGGAAGCATCTGGGAAGCATCTGGAATTGTTATTTTCTCCACTAATGTATTCAGGTCTTTCATTTATCACCCGTGTGTGTGTGTGTGTGTGTGTGTGTGTGTGTGTGTGTGTGTGTGTGTGTGTGTGTGTGTGTGTGTGTGTGTGTGTGTGTGTGTGTGTGTGTGCAAACACAGGCATCAAATCTTTTTGAAAATGGGATAATAACCATTTTCTGCACATTTTTTTTTCTCCAGAAGAGGGTGTACTTTATAAGGAAGTTGGTGCATTAAACATAAAACAAAAACAAACAAAAAACACTTTAAACTGGCATTAACTAACTATAATGATAATTAATTACTTATTCCATGCCTATGAATGAATTACTTATTTTTAGAGGCTGTCAGATTACATTACAATTATTAATGTAAAAAGTAGAAATGCTACTTTATGGGAATAACAAAATCTGGGCATTTCAGCATGAAAAACATGGGCTTCTGTGTCCCAGTAAGACTAAACAAACTAACACTAAATTGCTCTAATTACCTTCTCTACGCCACGAAAAGTCAGTACTGAGAAGTCAAATGAGTTTGAAAGAGCTTCATAAGACATGTTTGTCATAGAGCTGTAATTTAATCCCACATTGTTCATCCTTTTCATCCCTCTATGTACATCATTTGAAGATCTTACATGTGGTGGTAGAAGGAGGTGGACTGAAGAGACAGAAGAGAGAATGGTACATCTACCCCAAGAAACTGCAAGAGAATGTTGATTACACTGGCTTGGCATATATTGCAAAGGTATGCTCTCAAGACTCAGTCTGTTCTTTCACTTCTTAAAATGTTTTCCAGAACATAAGTATCATTTACATTTTCCTCTACCCATTTTAGGTAAAACATTATATCAAAGGAAATTTTCAAAACTCAAAATCTCTGAAATGGTATAGATAAATAACAAAGTTTAGTTATTCAGAATAACAACCTAAGAAGTATTTTTGATGGACTTTCTCTTTAACTCATGAGTTATGTGCTTAGAGGCATGATTTTGTTTTTTCTTTTGTTTTGTTGACTCAATAAGCCTGATACAGCTCACGGCCAGCTGAGACATTAGTGTCTAGACTACAGTGGATCCCAATGAATACAGCATTGTTCAGTATTTCAGACATGGTCACCTGCACTTAAACGTAGGGCGTTGTGTTAGATTGGTTTCATATGTGCTAGCTCTAGCACATATCTCTTGTCAATTGGTGACTTTGTGTAGTTGGCAATGCAAATATTACAGTAGTGATTGATTAAGACAATATGCGAGCAAGCAATGCTGCCCAGTGTGCAGTTGCAGACCTGTCTCATCAGAGGATTGGTTAATTGTACAAAAAGTGTAGACAGACACTGTGTTATACAGTAAGATTGGTAATCTAGAATTCATTCGTTAAAGTGTTTAGCCTACACAGCATAGTCTCGCTTTTTCGCTCATACTATGTGTCAAAATCATCCAACTCACATCTCCAAAAGTATAAATACGGTATGCAAGTATGCATAGGAACTATTATGTATTGTTATGTATTGTTTGTTGGTGGTATGACTGGCTACATACCACTTAATAATAGTACAGAGAGTATGATTAACAATGAATAATTATTTATATAATAATGATTTCAAATAATTGGAACAATTGTCTATGGAATATAATGACAATATTAATAATATGAATAATGAATGTGTGTGTGTGTGTGTGTGTGTGTGTGTGTGTGTGTGTGTGTGTGTGTGTGTGTGTGTGTGTGTGTGTGTGTGTGTGTGTGTGTGTGTGTGTGTGTGTGTGTGTGTGTGTGTGTGTGTGTGTTCCAGATTCGGTCTGATAAGGACTATAAGGGGAAGGTAACCTACTCACTAACAGGGCATGGTGTTGACAAGGACCCTGTGGGCTTATACGTCATCGACGCTAACGAAGGGCTGGTGAGAATCACCGGCATTCTGGACCGAGAGGCCATTCCCTATTACATAGTAAGATCTCCCATAATCACTCCAATGAAGTGGACATTAACACATGCAACGTTCAAGTTCAAATAAATGTTTAAGCTGCTGCTTTATTTCTCCTTGTAGTTAAAAGGCATCGCAAAATACAGCAATGGGAGCCGTGCCGAGAATGACCTTGAACTTAGAATTGACGTTGTGGACATGAATGACTGTGCACCTGTGTTCCAAATGGGTCAAGTTGGATCTGTCTATGAATCTAGTGCAGCAGGTATGTTCACTAACCTGTATTTTTTTATTCTCCAAATAAGTAATACACAATCCTCAGTGTTAATGTGTTTATTTGTAAGAGGTTGAAATAAGTGTTGAATTGCTTTATATTCTGATAGCACTCATTGGAGTGTTTGTCGTCCCTCCAGCTCTTGATTAAACAGAAAATGGATACCAAATTTATCCAGTCAGGAGAAAGAGAGCTCCCACAAGACACAGGATAAACAAATACATTTAGAAGCGATGACACAAATAAATCAGCAGACAATATTGGAACTGCAACACTATAACATTTTAGCTGATAATTGGGTACTTTCTCCTGATTGGCTGAATTAAAAAGATTGGCTATTAAAGAGCTGGAGAGACAGAGACCAATGATTTTTACTGTACTTGCCATTACAATTAAATTCTGACTAATGATTGATTATTGCCTTTTCCAATATTGTATTTTCTAGGCACTGTCATCATGAGAGTGAACGCTACTGATGCAGATCTGGGGGCCAATGCTCAGATCTACTTCAGCCTTGTAGAGACAAGCTCCTCGGCCGGTATGTTCTCCATCAACCATCAGACAGGAGAAGTCATGGTTCGACAGAACACTCTGGATAGGGAGGTAATGAGGTGCAAACAAACACATTGGTGCTCCAGGTTGACATTTACTGTACTAATACATTACTGATACATATAGTAGCCTTGTGAGCAACATACCATACCTGACATTCTCCTCTGTTGTGTAACAGTAGCACAGTCACTTTGAATGCTCCTTATAACACAATAGTTTAGTTAATTTCGCCAAATAGAACGTCTTTATTTTTTTAGCACATTTAATTAGAAATGTGATGTTTACTGGATTCTTTTATTTCTAAACTTCAAGTCTGCACTATTAGTGGTAACACCTTTCACACCATTTCCCAGTCCCAGTCTTTAATTAAACATATTTCAAAGATATTGTTGATATATAGAAAATATGACATATGTCATAATACATATGTAATACATGTCATACGTCGTACTCATGGATATCAAATTCAATATTTCTTTGCCAACTAGCACTAGAGGGATGGAATATTGCCTCAAACTACTGTGCAGCAATAAACTAATATAATTGGGAGAATCTATTGAATTGATCAAATTCAATACAATTTAAATAAAAAAATGTTTAGGGGGGAAATAACTTTTTTAGTTAAGCTGCTGATTTTCTGATCTTATCACATTATCTAGAGCAGAGACACATATACGTTGACTGTAAGAGGCGCAGACATGAATGGAGCAGCAGGAGGAAACTCAGCGACAGCAGATGTTGTGATCAGACTCCTAGATATAAATGATAACATTCCAACCCTGGAAAGGGACACGGTAAGCACTCGATTTTCAAAAAGCATGCCTTCTATGCTTTTATTTTTGGAAGATAGATAGATATATTGAAGCAGAAATCCATAACTTTTGTGACTCTCCTGGGATTCATGTCTCTTATGCGCAGCCGTGGGTTAGGGTTGTTGTGTTAGTTTTCTTCAATTCTACGATTGTACAGTATATTATAGGATTTAAATGACAATGTGTGCTTATAATCTTCAGGTAGTACTAGTTTTCAACCAGTAGGTGTCTACCCGACACCAGGGTCTAAATTTCACAATGGAACAGTAGGGAGACCACCAACCACTGCAGGATGTGCTAGCTATGATAAACTTTGTTAATTAAAATAAGTTTCGGATTGCAGCATTAATGAACAGGTATGACGTTAAAGACACCTGCAAATCCACTTTATTTTTGCAGTATGAAGGCCATGTTCAGGAGAACACCATCAACGTGGAGGTGATGAGGATCAAAGCCATTGACCTGGATATGGAGTTCACTGCTAGCTGGCTGGCTGTCTTCTCCATCGTGTCAGGGAATGAGGCTGGCTATTTCAGCATCTCTACTGATCAGAAGACCAACGAGGGCATTATCATGATTAACAAGGTATGGGGACAGCTTTATTATTATTATGTACACATGAAAATCCTGTGTTAGTTTAATTCACACTTTAACTTAGAGCTAAATTAAAGGACAAGGGTGATTATGTAGGTTAAAAACCACACATGGGTAAAAACATGGCAGTCTGACTTTATAATACACCATGATGTAAACAACGCAGCTGCAGCTCATAAAGTTAATGGGTGTGTGTTAGATTTAGGTGTGCCAATGTGCAAGTATTGACAATACAAAATCTAACACACTCATTATACATTTTTATTAGCTGCAGCTGCGTTGCTTACGTATATATCACAGTGTACTATAAGGCCAAGCTGCCTTATTTTTACACTCACATACTTTTTAACCTACAGGAAAACTTAAAAACAAAATCGGCCTAGCGTTTCATGAGCCTTTAACGCTCCAGATTTGACTGAAATCTAGATCAGTGGTTCTCAACCTGTGGGTCGGGACCCCCTGGGGGGTCCCCACATGATTTATTTTGGGGTCACAGTGAAGTGACAATTTAAGGACTTTTAAGACCTTTTTAATACCTCAAAAAGAAAGAAAAGAAAAAAGACCATTACTGCACAAACTATACTGTAAAACTGATTGAACATTGTCCAAATTGTCAAATAATATAAGAAAGAGGCAAACATTGGGAAAATAGTCGATCTACAAGCTCAACGCGAGGCGCTGTGAGCTTGTAGATCGGCTATTTTCACAATATTTATCTGTGGAACCGAATCAAAATGCCTCAACTCCTACAATTCCAAGTGCTTGTCAGAGTGGGGGGGTCCCCAGTTCAAATATGATTATTTTGGGGGGTCCCCACTTCAAATATGATAATTTTTCGGGGTCACAGCCTGAAAAGGTTGAGAACCACTGATCTAGATGATTGAAATGAACAATGCATGGAGCAATTCATAGAACAGCCGAACAGGTCTTTGAAGTATGAAAGCTATGGCCCCTGATGTGTTTTCTCTCATTTGAATCTGAAGGCTCTGGACTACGAGGAACTCAAAGTGCTCAACCTGGCGGTGTCCGTCTCCAATAAGGCCGCGTACAACTTTGGCTCCAGTTCCATTAGACCTCCCAGCATAGTTCCCAAACACTACCCGGTCAAGATCAACGTGGTGAACCAGAGAGAGCCGCCCCGCTTCCACCCAGCCGTCAAGGTGGTGACCATCTCAGAAGACACAAGCAAGATCAATCTTCACCAGATCATCACCAACTACGCCGCTATCGACAGTGACACTCTGACAATTGCCACCGATGTCAGGTAAGCATCGATCATATGTGTGTTTTGCCCACATGTGTTTTGTACGTGTTTCGATCGAATGTTTATTATTTTATCCTTATGTACGTTTTCTTGTTCGACAGGTACGCAAAAATAAAGGACATCAATAACTGGTTGATTATTGACGAAAGGACAGCAGATATCAGGCTGGCCAAATTGCCTGATCGAGAGTCCAAGTACTTGATCAATGGAACATATTATGCCGAAATAATTTGTATTACCAGTGGTAAGTACTGTATGTATGTATGCCAGGTATCACTAGTATGGACAGAACACATTTAACCCATTAAGACAGGGAATGCATCTGTGTCATTTTAGATTTCTTTGGCTATTAAAAAATATCAGATATACAAGCTCATAGCGCAATGAGCTTGTATAGCTGCTATTTTAGAAAAATCGTAAAATATTTTGCAAATCTTTGAATATATATTTTTTAAAGCAAACATTTGTCAAATATTTTGTTCCAGGGACCCCCAGAAGCAAAGATTTGAGTTACAAAGTGTTCGCTTTAAAAAAAAAAAATCAACAAATGTGTACGATTTAAAAAAAATAGCAGATCTACAAGCTCATAGCGCGGCACTCGGTGCCGCTCTATGAGCTTGTAGATCTGCTATTTTTGAACAGGCAAAGAAATCTAAAATGACACAGATGCGTTCCTGTTCGGATTGAATGGGTTAAATAATCTGTCATCATCACTGTTTTTATTGGTGTGTTTTTTTTGTTCAGACGTGCCCACTAAAACGGCCACAGGGACCATAGCCATTCAGGTGGAAGACGCCAACGACGACTGTCCAACGCTGACCAGTACAAGTCAGACTGTGTGTTATGGTGACAACGTGGTCTATGTCACAGCCATAGACCAAGATGAATTCCCCAATTCAGCACCGTTTGAGTTCAGGGTGATTCAGGGGAACCGCAATGGAAAATGGACAGTGGATCATATAAATGGTGAGGCATTGTTTGTGACCGAGGTTTTAATTTAGCATTTCCTTTAGCACTGAACGTCAAGAATTTAGAAAGTATCAGGTGATACGTATATTAAAACATTTGTTCCCCTCATTTACTGCTGTTAGGTTCTAACAAACTGTCAGGAAGAAACCTTGTATCTCCATTATTTCATCTTAAATTTTTTTTTTTTACCTACGCACAAAATGAGCAAAACATAACAGATCTACAAGCTCACAATGCCTTGCATTTGCAACCTGCAGCGCAGGGGCGTCGTTACGCGGGGGCTTCGGTGGCTATAGCCACCAATGTTTTATCCAAAGCCACCAATAAAAATAAAAATAAATAAAAAAGTTTTTTATTTTTTATTTTTTAATTTGTTTTAATTATATATCTATAACCCTAACCTAACCCTACCCCTAACCCTAAAACCGAACTAAAGTAACAAAAAACTGGGGAAAAGTACCCAAATCCGCCAAAATCCGCCGAAATCCGCAAACATGCCGTTGCCTGGGGGGGTAAGCCCCAACCTAGTAGAGACCTAGCGACGCGCCTGCTGCAGCGCCAGGTTGAAAGTGGTTAAGTCTGTCTGTGAGTTTTATAAATATTTATTTTAACCAATGAAACGTATTAACGTTCCTCCATTCCCTGAAAAGTAACGGTTTTGGACATGCAAGGTTTCCACCAGACAGCGACGACATATCTTTGTGTCGTCTTGTAAACAACAGAGCACAAAGTTACAATGTTGTTATTATTGTTAAACAAAGTGCTGAAGGGCCAAAACTATATTCCTTTTCTCACATCTCTTCCCCAATTAAGGCACCTCGGCCATTCTTCGGAACCAAGCCAGCCTGTGGCCAGGCCAGTACAAGGTCGCCATGGAGATCACAGACCAGCAGGGCAAGTCGTGTGGTGATGTCCAGGTAATGGACGTGGTGGTGTGCACGTGTGAGGAAACCACCGGCACCGCCACAAAGACCTGTGTGCCACTGACAAAGGGTGCCACCTTTGGAGCTCCTGGTGTCCTCCTCATGCTCCTCGGCCTACTGTTGTTGCTGTGTGAGTAGCAGTGGTGGGAAAAAGTACTAAAATGTTTTACTTAAAGTAAAAGTATCAATACTGCAATGTAGAAATACTCTGGAATCCGAAATTCAATATTTACTTGAGTGAAAGTACAAAAGTATTGGTGTCAGAATGTGCTTAAAGTACCATGGGTTGAAGGTACTCATTATGCAAGTTTTCAAATGTATAAAGATCTTTTGAAAATAGCAGATCTACAAGCTCACAATGCGTCGCATCAAAACACACTGTGAGCTTGTAGATCGGCTATTTTCAAATGGCCGAAATGTATATAGGGCTGAAGTGGTTACTGTATGTTTTGTAATAATAATCTAAATCTACAGTAAAGTAACTAGTATCTAAAGTTTTCCAAAAAAAAAAAGTGGAGTAAAAGTACAATGTTTGTCTTTGAGATGTAGTGGAGTAGAAAAGTACTTAGAATGGAAATACTTGAGTAAAGTAAAAAATACCTCAACATTGTACTTAAGTACATGCACTTAGTTACTTTGCAGATAGGGTTATCAACTTGGGTTGATAAGAATCATCACCCCTCCCTTGATGCCTATCCAGAGCGGTTAAATAGTGATTTGACGGGATCAACAGGTCACAGATCAGGTTTATACAGTTAGTATGAGGCAGGACGGGTCATGCTTCTCAAACATTTAGCCTTTGTACAAAATGTGTCATTTTTCCCATGACTTTCAGTAAGTCCACTAGCTTATGAACCAACAGACGTTTCATTCGTCATCATAGTTGCATGGGTCTGTGACATAGCGTGAATTGTGTGTGTGTTTCAGTGGTGCCACTCCTGCTGTTATTCTGCCTGTGTGGAGGTGCGGCAGCCATGGGGAATTTCAAGGCCATCCCGTTCGACACGAAAGAACAGCTAATCTCTTATTATACTGAGGGGCAAGGAGAAGACAGGGTAACTAACTACAGGCTCCACCTCACCCCCTAGCACTCCTTATTTCCTTGTATCAGCAGCTGCAGATGTTCCCCATTTAGATGCTAGTTATGCTATCCAGATGTACTGTACAGTATGTTGGCAACATTTTCACATACTGTAATGCTGCAGTATGTACTGTATGTACAGTATCTTATATAGATCAGTGTTTCCCAAACACTGGGTCGGGACCCATTTGTGGGTCACGGACCCATTTTTAGGGGTCGCAAGAATATCCTATTTTTATATATTTTTTAAACATTGTCTACAATTTAAAAGTACTATCAATCAATTTGCATTAAAAAAAACTAAATCAGAAAGTAAAAAAAATAAAATAGAAATTCATAAATTAAAAAAAAGTTTTAGAAAATAGTAAAAGCAGATCTAGAAGCTCACACGTTGTGAGCTTGTAGATCGGGCATTTTCACTATTATTCTTTGCATGTTTGGGTCGTGACGAGATACCAAACGTATATTTTGGGTTTCGAGCTGAAAAGTTTGGGAACCACTCATTAAGATAGACATCATACAGTATACTGATTGCTTGCACACAGACGTTATGTCATTTAGATAGCAAGTTGTTTAGTCAAACGCTAGATTGGATGTTTACCTGGTATCCTAATTACTGCGGAACACTTAATTGTTTTGTTTGCACTCTCATTACATGACCAGATTGTTTGTTTAGGTTCTTGCCTCCGATCTTGCACTTTGTAAATCCCCCTAGATAAGAGAATCTGCTAATAGCCTAAATGAATTGATTAGTATAGAATCATTCTAACAAAAGGGCTGCCCGAGTGGATCACAGAGAAGTGTTATTTACACTTATTTGCGCGCTGGGATCTCACACTGAAAATAGCACATCTACAAGCTCACAATGCAGAGCAGTATACCATTGGTTCTCAAAGTGGGGTCCGGGGACCCCCAGGGGTCCGTGGGGGGGGGGGGGGGGGAGGGCAGATATACAAGCTCATAGCGCGGCACCGAGTGCCGCGCTTTGAGCTTGTAGATCTGCTATTTTTGAAAGAAACGTGACATTTTGAGCAAACCTTTGAATATATATATATTTTAAAGCGAACATTTGTAATTCAAATCTTTGCTTCTGGGGGTCCCTGGAACAAAATATAGAGATGGGGGTCCGCGGCCAAATACATAAGTTTGGGGGTCCTTTGTAACAATCGGCCTTTACCTTGAAAGGTGAATTATTGTCAAATATCAAATCAAGTGGTAAATAAACAATACACTTCCGGCTTTTAAATAAACTTCTGTCCCTATATCTTTCCCTAATAAACAAAATAAATAAACCAGCAGATCAACCAAACAGTATTTCTTTCAAAAGCCCCTTCCCACCGAAAGCACAGCTTCCCCCGCGGCGTAGCAACGACAATGTCCGTTGTCCGCGCTCGTCCGTTCTTATTTCTTGGCTGCAGCCTACTCCAGAGTTTAAACTTTGACTCTAGGCTACACGTACATGGATCTTTTTCTAAACACACATTTTTGTGTGCGTTTGGGCCTTTCAGCCACACGCAAACGGTGTTTTTGGTCGCTAAAACGGATATTTTTTGTAAACGGATAAATAAGTGAAGGTTTTCCAAAACATGCGTTTCAGTGGATCTGTGTGGACATGTAATCCGGAGATTTTGAGAAACGATGACGTCATCGCGCATTCGCACATGGTCATTATAATAATAAATAATATAATGATACATAAACACCAGACCGCTCATGGTCATTATAATAATAAATGAAGAGAGAGAGAGAGCAACACTTACAGTCTATGAAACAAGGCACGCTCATTTATGGCAAAATAATGTCATAATTAATAATAAGACAGTGATGGGAAAAATAGCTCATTCACTGTGTGACGAAAACCCTCTTTCTCTGCGCCGAGTAGCGCACACGGCACGCACACGGGTTGAATGTGGGGTCTGTCGTCCTAAAACACAATCGCCCCGGGTCAAAATCCAGCGACCATGGAGCGGGACTGAGCGGCCGCGGGACTGAGCCACGGACGTTACAAGGCGATCCGGACCGTGATAAGTACCCGTATCTCCCGTATTGTGCAATAAAAAGCATTTTAATCCGATCGCCGGCCATTTTCTCAAAATTTTCTCCGACGCTTTCAACCATGCGACACTAATGGTTGGGGGGTGTATTGCACTCCGATACATTACAAAAAAAAGGAAAAAAAGAAAAGAAAATGTCCGGCGATGGGATTAAAATGCTTTTTATTTAACAATACGGGAGATACGGGTACTTATCGCGGTCCGGATCACCTTTGTGACATCCGTGGCTCAGGGGTAAGCACTTTATATTTGAAATCTGAACGTTTATGTACATGTGAGAGTTGGCAATGTAAAAAAAATTGAACACCACTATAAACCAAGGACTCAGCGTCATGTGAACCATGGCTACTGTTTGCGCTGCAGCTGCGCCCTAATAATGTTTTCGTTTATGTTCACGTATGCTCAGTGGTGATGCTATTAAAATAATGCAGCTATTGCAGTATTGGGCCTTAACATGTGATTAAAAATATGTATAGGCTATATGTATTTGGCCCCTCATATATAAAATAAATGTAGATATAAAATCTGATATAAAATTGAAACTTGCAGCTGATCAATGCGTTTCTGCGTCTACGTGTGGACAGGGATTTATTTAAATCTTTGTCATGTGGCCAGGGATTCTTTTTAAAAACGGAGGACTAAAATATCCGTTTAGTAAAAGATCCATATACGTGTAGCCTAGGCCTTAACACAGTATTACTGGCGCCTCGGAGATCTCCTCTCTCTTCCCCCTGTTGCTTCTGATCCACACGTTTGTTTGCTCGATCCCCTCTCCCCTGAACCGCACCCTCTATTAGTAACGTCGGGTGGCAAATCATTCAATCACCCCCTAATCAGACCCATTACCGTGACTAGGAAAGGTCCATACCTTTCGTATATCTCAGAGTCCAGAGTAACATGTAACATATCAATCAGATACAATAACATGCATAAGTAAATCAGATGTTACATATCAATCAGACATAACAACACCCATAGATCAAGCAGATAGATAAAATAAATATAATGTGCATTTGTCACACCTTGACATGAAACATTTTTGAGAACCACTGATATAAATTTGAGCTTTTTTACATTCATGCTTTTTCACATTGATGATTTGCTTTCTCCCTTTTCTCACACAGGAAGTTCCTCTCCTTCAAATACCAACAGTAGTGGACCATGGGAGAATCACGGCCACAGATGTGAATGCATATGGAGGGAGCGCGTTCCAGGGAGGAGCAGGAGGTGCATCGGTGGCAGGTGGAGGAATGGCTGTAGGCGGAGGTCGGACATCTTCCTCCATGTTGACAACGGAGAACATGCAGCATTATCAATATTTCCATAAACCCGGCGGGCATGTGGAGATGGACCACATGGGTGGGGGTCTGGGCGGGGGTCTGGGTGGGGGTCTGGGTGTGGGTCTGGGTGGGGGTCTCGTGACAGGCCACCATGAGTATCTCTCCAGGTATGGAGCTGGAGCATACGATGATGGTATGGCCCTTTCTGAAGAGTTCCTGCAGGACTACTACACAAGTGTGAGTACCTGGAATATCTTTGAAACCTCTACTCTCTACTCTGAACGTGAATAATGCAAGCTGTTGAAGTTACTTTAATAATAATTCCCATAAGATCAATGTGAATGGTCAATAACTTGCCATTGGTAAAAGCTTGCATCATCTCCCAAGATGGATACATTCGCATGAACCTCATCTCTATTTGAATAGAGCAAAAACACACAAGCCAAACAGTTGGCATTTTCTTACTGTGTTTACTGTGTGAACATTGCATTTTGTGAGAAAAACATTACCCAAACCTCAATGTGGGCTAAACACCATTGCACAGAGAGTCATGGGTGTTTGAATTTTGTTCATAAACCAGTCTTATAGGGACTGTTTTCAGCAATATTGTAACATAAAGGCGCATTTAAGTTCACTGTTTTGAATGACCAATCTCATGCAAGTCTCTGCATGTCAATTTTAATACCGTAAAGTCAAACAAACAGAACTAAAGTCAAGTATTCTGTGAGTTGTAGTCAGTGGTCTAAACATGCCAGACCACCAGTAAGATATCAGCTTCACATTTTAGTTTTAGGAGTGTTTAGCGTACCTTCAGTGTTGTTGAAGTTTACACTCATAGTCACTGTTGCTATATGTTTGCAGAAAGCCGACCATGCCGCACAACATTCCCACGAGAAGGATGCTCTCCGGATCTACGACTATGAGGGCCAGGAGTCTTTGGCAGGCTCGGTGGGATGCTGCAGTCTTTTGGAGAACGACAACAGCCTCGACTTCCTCGATGACCTGGGACCCAAGTTCAAAACCCTAGCTAACATCTGCCAGGGGTCCACCTTGGAGACCGAGTCTGTGGAGGTGTCTGTCCGTCCAGCCAGACCAGTCTCACCTCCCAGACCCTCCACTTCCACTCACACACACACCCACTCCCACACAGAAACCACCAGAGACAGAGACAGAGAGCACGTCAGTGTGGGCACCCTCAACACCTCCAACGTGGCTACAGGAACCTCCACCATGGTCCAGGATAGGCTGCTCAGCGAGAGAGCCCAGGGATCAGTCACTATGCCCAGAGTCCATGTCCAAGACAACATTCTGATTCCCAGCCAGACGCTGCTCATCCAGCAGCCCACCATGTACTACGCTGCCACCCCCATGTACGTGGTCGAGAACAACCCCCAAATGGTGCTTGTAGCAGGGGGAGACCGGTCCGTACTGGGGCTTGGTCAGGGGCTGGCGGTCGGGGGCCTCCACGGTTCCCAGGGCATGGTACTTGTAGGGGGGCAGGTGGGTGTGGCGGGAGGGACCGGGCACGTCGTTACGGGGGTCAGCCAAACCGTCAGGGGGGAGAGCAGCAGCTCACTGGGGGGCGGCCAGACGTTGATCACGACAGCAGGGCATCATGCTGGAACAGCGCCAGGCTTCTCACAGGGATCAAACGTCTCCCAATCCAGACACGTGCGTGTGGCTGAGAGCGGGTCGGCATCTTCATCAGGTGTAGGGGCCGGTGCAGGCTTAGCCCAGGTGACGCTTCAGACAGGGTCAGGCTTTTCGGAGCAGGGCTTAGATGTCAGAGGTCATGGTGTGGATGGCTTCTCACAAGGATCAAACATCTCCCGATCCAGACAAGTGCGCGTGGTTGAGAGCGGGTCAGCATCTTCATCAGGCGTAGGGGCCGGTGCAGGCTTAGCCCAGGTGACGCTTCAGACGGGGTCGGGCTCTTCGGGGCAGGGCTTAGAGGTCAGGGGTCATGGTGTGGAGGTGAAAGGTCAGAGTGTGTCACTGAGGTCCGCAGGGTCAACTGAGGCCTCTGCGCTGGAAGCCACAGCTTTGCAGCAAGGCAGTCACAGAGTTGTCGTGCAAAGTAAGAAGATCTCAGTCACTGAGAGTAATATTGAAACCAGCACAAGAGCATAGGACAGTCCAACAGTTTACATTTGTACCCATGGGAATAGATGTATACTTTCAGTTCTTGGTGAAATTATATAGAGAATATACAAAAATAGATGTGTTGTAGAGCATAATACACAATGGAAAGACTAAAAATAAAAAGCATAGTTCTCTGCTTGACTACATGAAATGTATGACTGAAAAGGCAATATGCCCCCCTTCTCTGTAACACTGCTGTGCTGTGCATAAGCTTTTTTTATTGGCCCTTTAAGTTATCTAAAGTTAACTACGAAAATATATCATAATTGTAATCAAACATAAAATCCCAGTCCAGAATGTGTTATATAAATAATTATTCGCACTCGCACAGATTTGTGAAGCTGCTAAACATACGCAAAATCCAAACAAATAAATCCAAACAAAAAGGAGGTACTGGAGTCATTATGTTTGAACAGATGGTGCCATATTGGGGTCTTAAACACTGAATATTGTTAATATTCAGCATTTTAAAGATGCTCATGTTGCAGTTTGATTGCTGCGGTCGATTACATTTGAACCCTGCCATGAATTGCACTGTTGATCCATAGATTGTCTGGCAGGAAAATGGGTCTTTATAGTATGTCCAGTATATTGATATTTATATGGGGTTTCTTATTTGTGTCGTTGAAAAGAAATCCCAATTTGTCCACTCCACAAAGTTGGTAGTACCAAAGATGTACACATTTTTATTTTTTATGTATATTTTTCCATGATTATAAAATAATGCTTAAAATTGTTTTGTTTAAAAGGTTTTGGAGACTATTCTGGATTTTTGGAGCAATTTTAGTAGAGGAGTCATTGCTCTTTTTGCTACTGACATTTTTCCCTTAATGCACAACTGTCAAGTGTTTTGTCTTGTACTGTATGTGTGTATTGCATGAGTAGCTGAAGATTATGACATTGGCATGTCATTTAGAATGTCTTTAATTGACCATAAACCTTAATTTGCACAATATATTATAATAAAGCTGGAAGGTTATAAATCATCTTGGTTTCATTTGTTTTCATTCACTTTGTCATACTGCTGCAATGTTTTATACATTGTCATCGTGGGTCTTCAACAGGGGGTCTGGGTTGCGTACCATCTGAGGGTCTGGTACCCCTATAGCGGGCTACATGCTACCATCCATAATTTTGCAATACATGTTTGCTTGCCAGGAAATCCAAGTGTGTCGAGATTGATCCAGTGGAAAAGATGATGAACCCAGACAAGAGTTGACAAAAGAGTCCAGGAAAAGCCATGCTGTGGAAAGAGTGAAATAGCAATAACAACTGGAAGCACATTGTGACCCACTCAATAGGGAAAGGTGCATAGACATAGATCAAACATGCGTTTGTTTCAAATTGCTGAAATTCCGTTTTACCACACTAGCCATATTTTCTTAATAACACATGTGAATTACTATTTCAATAAAAATGCCTAATTATCTAACATTTTCCTCACCAATTTCATAGACTTTTTTTGCTCTCTTAACATTATAAAGAAATTATTAACACATTTATGCTTCCCGCATTCCACTGAGTACTTTCTTGTTCCAGTATTCATCCTGTCATTGTTTGATAACATCTGTGTCAAGGTGGCCCCAAGCTACGGGCTTGGCTCCTATGAAAGACATCTTGTTTATGTTGCTTTTTACCAACAGTATAAGTAGATATACAGTTGTTCGTTCAGACTACTCTAAAGACTATTGTTCTGTTCAAATTCAATAGGGTTGTATCCAGCATTTTGAAGAATGACCCAAAATATGTTAATTCCTGTACTTCTTATGTTTGCTGATGGATAGTGGGCGTTATTGACCTAAAGTTCAGCGGCTTCTGAAATAGTGTGAGCTTCCTGTTTTCTGTAGAAAAGCTTGTGTGTGTGAGTCAATGAGTGAAACATGAGTCATACTTTACTTGCAGCAGTGTTCCATCCCTGTATGACATCATTGCAGATGTGAAAGGCAGGATGACTTTTCTTTTCTCTAGTGTTAAAGTGAGAGTGACAGATCGTTGGCTCAGCTCTTTAGCAAAAGACGATGAATAGGACAATTAATTGATACAGACAGGGAATGTCTAGGTGCAAATGTTTCAAATTGGTATCTATGATGGAATGGTGCTTGCATCTGTGGAGGCATATTCAAGACAGCTGTGCTTCAGCAGTTTAAAATAAGCAAGTCTGGATATATATCATTGAGCAATGTCAAATATTCAATGGATGTCAATAATTCCATCAAGGCAAACAAGAGTTTATGTCTTTTAAATAGACTCATGAAATGAGTTAATATTGGTTACTTGCTACTGTGAGAACCCACCCAACTCATCATGATCCTTTGCTGCAACACACGTGTGTTTCAGCAGTTTGCCACAATGTTATATTGACTTTTGACATACGACTTGTTTTCTCATTTTAATCAAGTGGAGTGAAATAATATATGTTTGGCTATCTCTCTCTTATGTGATGTGATGTATTGTGCCTCTGTGTAGGCCAATATGTGGAACGGAGGTAGATGGCGGGAGAAGAAGTTCCTATCCTATTTGCTGCTACATCAAATGTTTCTTTTTCAACATTCTATGCGCAACATTTCATATGAAAAAAAATATACAATTGAAGAAAACCTTTGGTATCAATATTTTAATGTGGGAGTTGATTCTCCCTAGTCTGTGGTCATGAACACCTGCAAGACTGGTTGATGTCGGAAAGAACTTGCTTCCAAGTGACAGTAAGGTAAGGTAAGTAGGTACTTAAACTATTCATTTTTGTTTTGTATTAAACACAATAGATCAAGACATTATGAAGAGACAAAGTTTTATCTCAGATAGTTTGAATCAATAGACTATGCTGTACTTTGTGAGAAAATAGAAAATTCATAAGTAAACTTGGGAGTTATAATAGTATATGAGTACTTGTATGGCGTCAAATATCTACATCTATGCAAAGCATCGCAATACAAAAAAGACAAAACATTGATAGGACAGCAAATTTATTTTGACACTTAACAGTGAAAGTAAAAGTTACAAAACCTGGCAAAGCGTGACTGGAAAACCAATGACTATAATATTCACATAATTGTTACGTTCTACTATCACTCATGGTCTTTTTCAAATATGAGCCACATTGATTGACAATATATCAGGCTAAACAGCTGTATCTAAAGATAATTTGCACACAGCAATATATAGTTACATACATCTCTTTCATCGTTCTTATTTCCTTTCTGCACTTTCCAACAACAATTATCGATTATTCCCAGTGATTGGTTTACGTAGCACACAGACTGGTACTGCAGTTCCATGCATCACCATCAGTGACGGACATCGTGGCGAGCCTCTTCCTCATCCTCGATCTCGTCTTCCTCATACTCTCCCATCTCATCGGCGGTGGCGTCCTGGTACTGCTGGTACTCTGACACCAGGTCGTTCATGTTGCTCTCCGCCTCGGTGAACTCCATCTCGTCCATGCCCTCTCCGGTGTACCAGTGGAGGAAGGCCTTGCGGCGGAACATGGCGGTGAACTGCTCCGAGATCCTCCTGAACAGCTCCTGGATGGCCGTGCTGTTGCCGATGAAGGTGGCGGACATCTTCAGCCCGCGGGGCGGGATGTCGCACACGGCCGTCTTCACGTTGTTGGGGATCCACTCGACGAAGTAGCTGCTGTTCTTGTTCTGGACGCTCAGCATCTGCTCGTCCACCTCCTTCATGGACATGCGGCCGCGGAAAATGGCCGCCACGGTGAGGTACCGGCCGTGGCGGGGGTCGCAGGCGGCCATCATGTTCTTGGCGTCGAACATCTGCTGCGTGAGCTCGGGCACGGACAGGGCGCGGTACTGCTGGCTCCCTCTGCTGGTGAGCGGGGCGAAGCCCGGCATGAAGAAATGCAGGCGGGGGAAGGGCACCATGTTGACGGCCAGTTTGCGGAGGTCGGCGTTGAGCTGACCGGGGAAGCGCAGGCAGGTGGTCACCCCGCTCATGGTGGCCGATACCAGGTGGTTCAGGTCGCCGTAGGTGGGTGTGGTCAGCTTGAGGGTGCGGAAGCAGATGTCGTACAGAGCCTCGTTGTCAATGCTGAAGGTCTCGTCTGTGTTTTCCACCAGCTGGTGAACGGAGAGTGTGGCGTTGTAGGGCTCCACCACGGTGTCTGACACCTTGGGGGAGGGCATGACGCTGAAGGTGTTCATGATGCGGTCGGGGTACTCCTCGCGGATCTTGCTGATGAGCAGCGTGCCCATGCCCGAGCCCGTCCCACCGCCCAGGGAGTGTGTGAGCTGGAAGCCCTGGAGGCAGTCGCAGTTCTCCGCCTCCTTCCTCACGACGTCCAGGACGGAGTCCACCAGTTCGGCTCCCTCTGTGTAGTGGCCCTTGGCCCAGTTGTTCCCAGCTCCACTCTGACCTGAAAGGTGCATGGGGGGTTTATAAACATGCCATTTATGCAATGAGCAACCATAATTAATTATTCAATTAGAATGGAGAAACAAACGCAGCGTTACAAAGAAACTCGGCAGCTTAGCTTGAAGAGCTAAGATGATTTGTACACATTTCTGTGGGTGCAGCCAAGTATTATAGGCAATGTGCTTTGCTGTTTATATTTGTCTATTTTGTCCATTAGTTCATGTATATTCATATTCGAAAATGAAAGGCAGTTGCTCCTTCAGCTCGCCATTGTAGTGAGCATCATGGCCAGAGTAGTAGTAGTGAGGCAGCTTGTGGTGTTGGATTGTATTGGCTGTACTCTCAGATCAGCACTGCAGTAGTATCCCCTTGAAGACTACATTTCGCTGAGTCACACCCAGAGCTGTGTCAGCGTGACACAGCTGTGCATAGACAATGCATCACATAACTGGCACATTGCTGAGGGACTGCAGAAGCTTTACATGGGTGAATCTGAATATACATTACTGTCGGGTAAAAATAAGGGGGGAAAAAGCTGCTGGCGCTTAAACAGATATGACGGCAGATGCTGACACGCGCACAAACCGTGCAGCTGCCTGAGGAGGAGGAGCAGCGTCAGCAACAACACTCACCAAAGACAAAGTTGTCAGGCCTGAAGAGCTGTCCGAAGGGGCCGGAGCGGACCGAATCCATGGTGCCTGGCTCCAGGTCCACCAGGATGGCACGAGGGACATACTTATTACCTTTGGGGGCGGAAAGAGAAGAGAGGAGAGTTAATGGCTGGTTGAAAGGAATGATGCAATCATTGCAGTATAGGGGCGAGGACAGAGAATGATCCATGTACAAACGTGATCTTTAGATTAAATGTGTTTTAATAAAGAGAGTGATAACAATTATCAGTCATTAATCCTGTGTGTAAACTTTAATTTCTTCTTTAAGCGATGCAGGGATCTTTTTCTGTCACACACCTGCATCACCCTACACCTTGGCATCCCCCCCACCCACCCCCTCCTCCATCTGTGACCCATCTTGCATGCAGACTGCAGCAGCATGCTGCTGCACTATACCAAGCTGCTTGTTCTAGAAGAGTGGGCTGAGTAAGTGCTGAGTTCCCTAAAAATCCATTCAAGGCGTGATGTCCCCACAGACCTGCCCCCCCTTTATCACTCATCATCTGTTGGCTCTCTTAAGGAGTGCTTAGCCCACGTAAAAATCTGTCAATCAACTCACTGAATATTTTAGGGGGAATTTATTAGTGGCATATTCAATCAATTCACGTTCAGCTCCACAAAACGGAAACAATCAATAAAGTCTACCGCTGATCATTGGAAATAGGATAGGCCTAGGCGTCGTAGTTAATGTCCTATGTAGGCCTACGCAGCTTTCCTGTTTGGGCCTCTATGTGCTTCCTATGGCAAATCAGTGACAGGCACATGACTCTGGCTGCTCAATATAGCAGCAATGAGGGACACTAGATGCAATCGCAATGACCTTCAAAATGCCTGGCTAATAAAACCGGTGGCATGTGCAGTGAGTTCAGCACGGTGCTAACTCTGGGTCAGCTATACAGAGACTGCAGATATACCTGTGTGCCTCAGAGAGAGAGAGAGAGGGAGGGAGGGAGGGGAGGGAACTGCATTTAGCAGCTTCTGGTGTCCTCATTCTATCCCTGTACTGATAGCTGAACCTTCTTTGACCAAATTAGGTCTTCGGCTTGCATAGCTGTCTGGGTTATTAATAAAAGCAGAAAAGCGCTTTGCTGAATCGGAAATGGTTGAAAAGAAAAAGTAATGTGTTTAAAGGCTTGATACAGTTTGTGGATGTGTAGATTGTACCTGATGCCTCATTGTAGTACACATTTATCCTCTCCAGCTGCAGGTCACTGTCACCTTGGTAACTACCAGTGGGATCAATTCCATGTTCATCACTGATCACCTCCCAGAACTAGAATGAAACAGATATAGACACATATACTAACGTCAGTCAGTGTTCATCAGACACATCATACATACATACATCATATTTAATGTGAGTTAAAGTGGCCAAACATTAGGTTGTCGTGGCCATATTGCAGCTGCGCATCTCTTGACGCTAGTGGGGCTGCAGACCAGTGTTGCCATGTCCGCTTATTGTAAGCAACTTTGGCCTTGTTTTTCCTGTAAAGTTGCTTGTAAATATTGGTAGTTGCGGGTTGCGTTTTTTTGGGGGGGCATCTTTCTAAAGTGTAGTTACTTATTTTGGACTTGCTTTATGTTGTTTGAACCGGTAGTTCTCAGATATTTTCATGTCGAGGACCCCCAAATGAATATGAAAATACTTTATGACAGGGAGGGACCCACATACAAGCTTCTAGTTGTTGATTGATTGAACATTTTATTAGACAGAGACTTTGTCGAAAAGGATAACACCAAAAAAGTCCTTGCAGTCTTGTTTCCATTGGGGTCTTAGGTATTCAATTCATCAAAAATAGCACCAAACATTCAATATGTTAAAATGTTTCAAAAGATATTCCAAATTGTTCACATTTTCTTCCAGATTGTTTTGAAAATAGCAGATCTACAAGCTCACAATGCGTTGCGTTGGGGCTACATGAGCGTTAAAGGCTCATGACGTAGCCTAGTGGCTTCTTTTGGGCTTGTTTTCATGGACCTGTTTCCTGTTTGCTTGTTTCTCTCGCAAAACCTGGTAACGCTGCTGCAGCCTCTGCCTCGTTGTCACCCAGCCCAGACCAGACCAGCCCACACGACCGCACCCACCCATCATCATAAACATAGTTAAAACAACATCATCACAAAAAGCTTTACATTCTCTTCAAGGTGACATAGGATCAGTTTAATTCATTTATAAGTTGACTAAATTGCATAAAACAATATTGGCCAGGTCAGGTCAGGAGGATGAGTCATAATTAAGCCATTAACACCTTGTCGTTATTTTATTGGATTTCATTTTGTTAAAACAAAAATAAAAACCAGTCAAAACAATCATCGCCCATTAAAAACATAGCCTTTACCTTAGCGCCAATCTGATTGCCACACTGTCCAGCCTGGATGTGAACGATCTCCCTCATGATGCGATGCGGATGCGGGCAGAAAGCCTTATCTTTGTCCCAATAATAAACTTCACCAGGTTTTCTCCAGTGTTTGCTTCCCTTCCTCTAACAAGCCTCAGATCAGACAGCCACTTGCTATACCGTTACATTCCTAGAGGAGAGGAGAAAGCCGGCCGCGGAGATAAACGTGCTGCTGCCTGGGTGACGTCACAGCAGCAGAGCGCCCCTAATATCCGCCTCAGCCAATGGGAGGCCGGGGATTTGATGCAGTGGACCAGAGGATGCTGCATCACCTAGTGATGGAGCCCCCTGACATCACCCTATACTGTCCCAGACAGGCTAAATGCTGCCTGCCTTTTTTTTTTTTTACATGTGTACCCCGTTTAAAAGGACACTCCTTGTGTTTCTTATAAGCCCAGACTGTTGTTTTACTACAAATAGAAGAGATTTTTAACCATTTAAACCTCATATGGGTAACCGTAGTCCCTCAGGGCTCAATATAGTGTCTTTTCTGTTATTGTGGAGAAAGCTTTCTTTGAAAATAGCCGATCGACAAGCTCACAACGCGTCGCGCTGCGACGCGTTGTGAGCTTGTCGATCGGCTATTTTCAGCGAAAGCTTTCCCCACAATACCGAATCTGGGGTTTAAGTGGTTAATAGGCTATGTTGTGACTTTATGCATTACAGCGTGCCAGGTTAGCTTCATACAGTAGCCTGTATATTCAGTAGTAGGCTATACAGTGGACCAGAGGATGCTGCATCGCCTACTGGAGCCTAGCTGACAGGTCCCAGACAGATTAAATATACTGCCTGCTTTTTATATGTGTACCCATTTAGACCTGAGACAAATTCTACAAATGTCTTCTAAATAAAAATAAAATAAAGTATGTTGCAATTTTATCAGTGGTTCTCAAACTTTTTCCATGTCAAGGATATTTTTTAATATTAGGCTATGTTGTGCCTTTATGCATTACAGCACGCCACAGGTTAGCTTCATACAGTAGCCTATATTCAGTATCTAGGCTATATTCGTTAATGAATTGAATACATAGGACTAAGTAGGAAACAAGTTCCAGAACCTTTTTGTGTTATCTTGTGTTATCTTGTGTTATCTTTTAGCTTTAATGTCTTACTGGACCACATGCTGTTTTACATTTCTGACTAATAAAGAATTCAATCAATCAAAGAAATCAGTTTGATACTTTTATGAATACTGTGTTCAGTGAACAGCTAATGTACAATTTTTGAAGACACCATATTGCTTTTATCTAGTTTAAAAAAGAATTATTCTGTATTATGGCTTAATTATGGTTACTTTTTTAGACACACACACACACACACACACACACACACACACACACACACACACAGTGTGTGTTAATAACATGTCATGTCAACAATGTTCCTTAGAAAGAGTTTGTTGTCGTTAGTTTGGACTCTCTCCTATGTGGACCAATCCGGTGAGGTTGAAGCAACCTGTCACAGCAAGGTCGCAGCAAAAGGAGAGGAGGCGGCCCTTAAAATGGGCCTTGGGGCTTCTGCCAGAAGGCCTCTGCTAGCATAGCTAGCAGAAGCTAACTATGCTAGCGGTAGCTGATATAAATTTTGATTTGATTTGGATTGTTATGGTCAAAAAGTAATATGGTATTCTTCTAACAATTGGTGGGGGATTTAAAAAAATATATATTTCAGGTCTTGATATCCATGCTTGAGACGCAAGTGTTGAAATGTATTGCATCATACAGGGAGGTTCACAGCCTGAGGAAATTAAAGATACAAGGATACCCACAGTTGATCAATAAATAATGGATTTTATTTTAACAACATGTATGGCTTATGTACAAGTGCATTATTTGTGTTAAAAGAAAAAAGAACATAGTGTATAATGGTACAATCCATGTTTTGTTTTTTACATTCATTCAAATCTCCCATTAACAGAGATGATATGCCATACTATAGAAGCTCTGAGATGTTTACAGTGGGGAGTTGGTGGACTGGAGACTATTCCTAGTCAAGTTTAGAGTCCATGTTGCAATCTACGGCATGATACAGCTGGTCTTAACTGACAATCACAAGTAATTAAATTTCATGTGGTTGTTTATTCTTATCCAAGGCATACCTAGTGCTCTACTGTAATCTATCACATTTATTAGTCACTTCTTGCTCTATGCCGTCATTGGTGATGCGCCTTGCTGTGGGTTGCTCTCATTTGTACCATTTTGCGTCCCCAAATTATTTAAACTGAATGCTTACTAGATGCAAGACAGCTACACTGCTACAATGGCTGCAGAGAGTGTGGCATCGAGTCAAAAATAAAAGCATCCAACTGAAATCTGATTAGACACGGGTTGTATTGTGTCATTGTCTCTACACAGGAATTACATGGGCTTCAGCAACGCAAACGTCATTTCTCTGACACACACACACACAGACGGAGAGAGAGGAGCATTCAAGGACATGGGTTGTCAGACAAAATGTGTAGCTATCAATCACTGCAGACAATATGCTCGCCTAAATGTGGATGCTGGAGTGGTTAGACCCGTTCAATTAACACACTGTAAACACCTTATCTCATGAAGTGAAATTACGTATGTGTTGGTCTATTACAGAGGTCAATTTGACCATGCTGTCTTGTCTTTAAGGCAGACAATCTCTAAATGATCTGGCTTCACAGGATTAACAGAACATTGTGCTTTTGAGTATTGCCATGTGTTCTCACTCACACAAACATTCATTTGGATATTTCCATAGACGGCAATTAGCAATCCCATCATTTTTTTTTAATTATTAGAGCCTCCATACTACCACCTATTTGAGCTGCATGGAAGTGATGGATAGCAACGCCATTCACAGGAAAACCATCTAAAGCAGGTATGCTTGACCATCAGGCATCAAAGCATAGTGTAATATAGAACAGTGCATATGACTTGGAGATAAGACGGAACACATTTCTGTGAGTAAAGTACCTGTAAGACTCTTGACAACCACACAAGTGTACATGTAGACAGTGGGAACAACTGTGAACATCTGAGGACGTCCGCAACCACTGAATGATACTGCATTTCTCTTAGATGAGTGCTATTCCCTGGATGAATATCGTCACTGTATGGCGGAAACCTTGTATCTCCAAATTCCAACTTTGTGTTTTTCAGTAAATTACGGCATTAGATCGTCATATACGACAGTGTCGTGCTAACAAAGCGAAAATAGACTCCAAGCTCACAACGCACAGCGCTTGTAGATTGGCTTTTTTATGTTTGAAAGTGAAAGTGGAAGTCTGGTCTGTGGGTTTTATAAATATTTAACCAATGAAACGTATTAAAAAGAGCTTGCGAGTAAATAATAACCTCGCAGAATCCATTGGAACACATGTCCTTTTTTTCTCCATGTCCTTGAAAGTAACAAGTTTTGGACATACAAGGTCTTTGCCCCACAGCGACAATATCTAACAATACAACACACTGTGAGCATGAGCTCTGTCACATTTGAAATGACAAGACATCATTCATTTGGCTCTACATTTCTACAGTACAGTAGTTTTGTATTATTATTATTATGAAAATTGCTGTAAACAGTGGCCTATCTGTAATCATAGCTCTTCCTCCGGATAAAAGGATATATTACACAATTACCTCCATTGCATCAAGTATGTAGCTACCATTGTCAAGTTAGTCACAGATCTTAGTCAAGTATAATGCTGTCCACAATTGGACATGGGCTTTGGAAGAAAAAGCTCCTCATGTATATATACACATTTTTTTATATACTTATCAGAGACAATTTCCTTGAGCAAAAGTCCATGTTAATTTAATCATGTTAATATGTTAAGGTCTAAGATGAGAAATAAAGGAAGGATTGGACCTACATTTTCCACAAAATGTATAAAACTATTGCAGCTATTGAACATATTCACACAGTGGCCATTTTGCTCAAATGTCATACTCAGAGTATGACGTAAGATAAAAATAACCGCCGTGTGAATATTGCCAATTGCAAGGTAAACTTAGTTTTATGTGTAGATATGAATCATGGTATACAAAAAAAAAAGAAAAAAGAAAAACTATGTTCACTTTACATTGTGATTTGAAAAACACAATGGAGACTGGCAATGTTTAGATTGTTTGTGATGAAATGAAACATTCTGTCACCCATAGATCCATTTCAAAAATAGCTTGTCTTTTTAGGATAGTTACTATTTTGAACATCAGCTTGTTATATTGACAAGTTCACAAGATTTCTTTTCATGCTTTGTCTGCATCGCAAAGCATAAGGTGCCACGTTAACATTCACACAAACATTGTACGAATGTCTTATACCTTTATACAATAAGGGCACACCATGGAGGATTATGCTTAAAAACTCAAGCACAACAACAAAGTATGCATTTACTTACAATATTGCATTTACAAAAAACAATTGCATACCATAAATGTCATTGAAAGGAACATTTGGAAAAATAAAAGGCTGCTTCAGACCCACAAAATCTGGATCTGTCGCGTTCTCTCTAATCGCCATTCATGTACTCCGTCACATGTTAACAAATGCAACTCTACCAACTCATTTACAAACCATACTTTTAAAATGTTACTTTTTGTTATTACTTTTTTGTCTTCTTCAAAAGACCAAATTGTATTTTTGAACTTTAGAATAAGCCCAATGTTATTGTACACATTTTGTATAGGACTATGGTCTGCAAAATTATTCCCCTCGGGTTTAGCCTACTAATACTGTCTTTATTCTAAAATCATTTGATGTCATTAGATTACATTTCATTTGAGCCAAACTGTTTTGGTTTCATGTATACAAAAAGTGCTCTAATTCTTTTTAACTCATCAAAGACAAAACACTCCAAAAAACATTTCCTTCCATCAAGGTAAGGTGGTATTCCTACGCAACTATGTTGAATTCTTTTTTAGTTTTTGTATCTTAGCATCATTGCATTTAACACCCACCTTGATGACACGACTCAGTGAACATGGGTACTTTTCTTTTCTTTTTTTTTAACTCTTAAAAATGACAAGACAGTGAACCTTGTTGATTTACATGAAGGTATTTCATAGGCTGGTGGATGTCTGATGACATTCAGCAGAGCAGAATTGACTTTCATACCATCACAGACCAACCTCTGGCACTCTCCCACTTGCATCATCCGGTTCATTGGCTAATCGCAGTACAATGACTACTGAGAAACAAGCACCACTGTAAAACGTGTTTCTCCAAATGGCGGCAGTCTTCATTAAGTGCCTGTGGCCCCTGCAGGATAGTCAGTGCCCGTATGGGCTTTTTCCTGTCACAGGGTCCTCTGTCCTCTTTTTTTTTGTCTTGCTGGATCATGACGACGTCACTCCGTTGACAATGTTTCTTTCTGTGATGGCACAGTCTGTGATGGGAGGGACACCAGAGTCTATCGGCGAGGAGACGGTGCAGTCCACTATGGAGGCGGGAGCCGCCTCTGAAGAATCACAGTCTGTGATGGCGCTCGATGCCGAGTCTATGGCGAGCGAAGTGGCAGAGTCCAGTGAGGGCTGAGCAACGTCTGTGACAGTCAGGCTGGTGGTGGCGTCCGGAGGGGACGCGTGCACAGTGTCCGTGGCGGCGACGATGATCGGAGGTGGCGTAGCTGAGCCAACAGCGTCTATGGCAGAGGACGCAGACCGATCAACAGAGGGGGTCTGATCTGACTCGACGTGTAGAGGAGGAGGAGAGGGTGGTGGGAAGGGGGCAGGTTCTACATCCGGAGGAACAGGAGAGTCCCTTGGGGACGGGGGAGCATGGGGGATGGACTCATCTACTGATACAGAGTCTATCTGGATGGGAACGCCAGAGTCGGCACTGGCAGTGGGGGAGGAGGGGTCAGCAGGAACACCGCCATCTGACAACGGCAGGGGGGGAGCGGCGGGGTCCCCGGCGATTGAAGCCGGGGAGGGAGGGGCAGGGGTCGGGGGGTGATGGTCTTGCGCAGGCGGGGTAACGGGGTGCACTACCGCCGCCACGGCAGCGGGTGCAGCGTTTACGCGTGGCGGCGTGGCCGTGTCCAAAACCGGAGTGGTGTTAACGATGTCGTCGGCCCGGGGATTGGGGGATTCCGGGGGAATCGGGGATTCCAGCACGGAGCTTGGCCGGGGTTCCAAGACGGGAGTGGCAGGGAGCGACACGGAGGTAGGTTCGACGCGAGGCTCCACCAGAGAGGTGGGCTGGGTTTCCATGGCAGGGCAGGAGGCGGTCGGCTGTTTTCCGGGTGAAGGAGCAGCGTCTCTCGTCACGGGAACCGGAAGATCAGTGGACGGCTCCATGGAGCCCATGAGTGGTGTGGTGGAGTCCTCCTCGGCACCGGGCAGCAGTGGGTGTGTGACACACGGGGCCTTGTGTAAAGGAGTGGACAGCAGCAGATGTTCTTTACTGGCCAGTAGGATGCACCCTTTATCCAGGTTGGCGATGGTGATTATGGACGAGGGCGAAACCGAGCGACCGTTGAGATCCTTGGGCTCGGGGGACCTCTTGGCGGGGTGGACCTCCAGCGAAGCGGGGACAGAGATGTCTATGACCGACGGGGCGGTCAGGTCGCACGCCGACGAGGCCGTGGAGTCCATGGCGCAGGCCACCGCGGCGGGCGGCGCCCCCTCGTGGAGCGGCGTGTCGTTCACCCGCGTGTAATCCATGGACCTGTTGCTCTCGGCCTGCGCCAGGAGGAGGAGCTGCTCCCCCGGCCTCCTGGTGAGGAGCTGGGGCTGGCGGATGTAGCTCTCCCCGTCCAACAGGGTCTCCGGGAGGGGCAGGTAGCGCGTCTCCGGCAGCAGCAGGATGCAGATGATGCAGATGAGGGTGCAGCAGGCGAAGATGACGTGGTGGAGGAAGTAGCCCTTCTGGTTGTGGAGCTCCATGATGGGGGCCGTCAGCATGCCGAAGCCGGCACTGGCCAGGACCAGGCCCAGACCACCGCCCCTAAAGGGTAAGAAACACAACATGGTCAACTGTCTGTTACAACCACTGACCACTTGACACGGCAGTCTGTGTTAACCCATTTAGACCCGAGGTTCCGATTCTACAAATGTCTTCTAAATCCTAAAAACTGTTTTCTGAAAAACGTATGTTGCCATGTATATATATCGGTGGTGCTCAAACTTTTTCGTGTCAAGGACCACCCAAAGTGATATGTATTTGCCCGCCGACCCACTATCTCAAAATATTTGGTTCCAGCAAGCATTTGAGTCAAGAACACTCCCGTTAGCGCCCGCTGGCCTAGCGGTCCAGGCGGTTACCACATAAACTGGTAATCCAGCTTGACAGCATGTCGCGGGTTCAACTCCCGATCCCGATGATGATGATGATCCCGCTTTGCTGTCTGTCACCCCCCCCCCATCTCTCTCAGCCTACTGTCCTGTCAAATAAAGGCATAAAAGCCCCAAAAGATATCTTTAAAAAATATATATATATATATTCAAATATTTGCACAAAATGTTCAAGATTTTTTTTAAATAGCAGATCTACGAGCTCATAGCGCGGCACTCGGTGCTGCGCTATGGGCTTGTAGATCTGCTACTTTTGAATAGTCAAAGTATAAAACATGGATAAAGTGGTTACACAGATGCGTTCCCGGTTTGAATGCGTTCTAAGTGGTCAGATGGGTGAGCCACGTGCATTTTTCAGAGCATGGTTATTTTAACGATTAATCAATCGATTGTGTTCCGCCTTGGATCAATGGAAGTATAGTATAGAAGTGTAGTATAGTTTAGGTTACTATTCATCTGTATCACAATGCAAACTAACTGTTCAAGGTTTTAACCCATTAAGACCTGAGGCCGCTTCTAAACATTTTCTAAATCCTATTTATTTTTTTATTTTTTTAATATTTTTTCAAGATTTTTCAAAAATAGCAGATCTACAAGCTCATAGCGCGGCACTCGGTGCCGCGCTATGAGCTTGTAGATCTGCTATTTTTGAATAGCCAAAGAAATCTAAAGTGACACATGCGTTCCAGGTCTTAACTCACCAGCTGCCAGAGTTATTTCAGATTTTTAGCTGTTGGCTGCCAGAGATTTTTAATTGAAAAACAAAAAGTACTCAGGAGCCGAGATACAGAATTTTTAAGTTTTAAGTTAACAAGGAAGTGGATAGGAGTCTAGATCTTCAAACAATCATATCTCCTAGGTCTTAGGGTCAAATTAAAAAAAAAAATGTTTAAAAATTTTTTTTTATTTATTTTTTTTTTTTTTCAATAGAACGCATTTATGCGTTATTGGCGGCCAAGCGCACTATTTATTAGATCGCATTAATGCGTTAATGGCGGCCAATGAGTTAATGGGTTAAAGAAAAAATACCATGACATTTTGTTTTGCATTAATTCTTTTTATATTCACATTACATCATCAATAAAATCGTGTTTTTGCCAAGTTATTTGGGGGCCCACTTGCAATATCCTCACGACCCCACAGGTCGTTGCTGTACACTCATATTGAGACATCGGTGCCATTTTATCCCACGGGCAGCAGAGAGTGCTGCCGTACCACACAACAGCACTCTCCATCAGACGCGCAGTTCCATTCCTCTCCTGTCATCTCTGCTGTTGACCACTAGAGAGGCCCTTTGCAGGCACAGTGACAGCACAGTGCAGCACCTTACATAACTAAAGCATCATGAAAAATCCCAACGCTGTGTCATATAATGTCCAGAGGGGGAGGGGCGGGGCTCATCTCGTAACGAGGTGCGGATGTGCTATTATGCAATAACATTGAACCCAGATGTGGCTTTTTTTTCACGAGGTCAGTGATCTCACACACCCAAAGCAGTAATGGGCTGGTAGCCAATGCATCTGCAAAGATATGCATATGCAGTACATAATGTACATACATACATACAGTACGTACAGCACATACATACAATGAATAGACCAGTGGTTCTCAAACTTTTTCATGTCAAGGACCCCCAAAATGATGTATTTTCTTTTTGCTGCGGACACCCTGTCTCAAAAATTATAAAATATAGCTAGACAGATAGATAGATGGATAGATACTTCATTGATCTCGAAGGAAATCCCAGTGTTCAGATAACTCAGCGTGCACGGCCGTGCACAGTTACAGGTTATGTGGTCTACAGCTGGTTTCACTGTACTGTTGGTAAACGAAACCTTCTTAAACCTGTCTATTGACTGAATGACCTCAATAAACTCCCAGCAATAAAAAAAACTAGAGTTGTCATACTTATTTCTAGGGTTATAAATGTAGGATGATTTATGTCACACTAAAAATGTGTAGCAGTGGATAGGGAACTGGTTTACTCTCGTCTTTCACTGCTGCAATAAGGTAATTGTCTTGTTTTGATGAAGACATATGATGATATTAATTCTATGACCCCCCCCCCCCCCCCCGCTAGGATGGTTCGGTCTTAGTGTTTGGGTGGGCTCACCTGATGACAGTAGGAGTGATCTCTGCACAGAAGAAGATGCTCAGATTGCTGACCGCATGGGAGGAGAACATGCCAATGATGGAGAACGCAATGGAGAAGTTCCTATTCAGCGTTGGCATCTCATCTGCAGACAAAGCAAAAGACACACACACACACACACACACAGACAGACCGGTTTTGGTTTACTGCACACTGTAGTGATTGTAAAGTGAATACCTTACTGCCTTATGGAATGTAAAATCACAGCAGTGTACATAATGTATGCTACAAAGCTCACAACGCGTCTGGGCGTGACACGTTGTGCGCTTGTAGATCTGGCTTTAGTAAGTAACACTTTTTAAAAGCACAACGTGCTTCTAACTTATACCGCAGATGTTGAATTGTTGGTACAGTTTTGTTGAATTTTCAAGATCCTTAAAAAAATTATCCTATACATTTTTGTATTGATTGCAAAAATGTGTAATCACAGAAGAAATGGTAGAAAAGCCTGCATTAAGCCAAAATAATCACATATGAATATAACTGCATTTTTCTTTTTTTTGCATGGGGGTTCACATCTCCCCCAACATCCCCTCCCCACTGAAGAAATGCCTCAGCCAACCAGTAGGGGTCACTAGTACAGCAACAAGGACACTCACCGGCTTCCCACCTGCTGCAGAGGCAGTGCTGCCATGAAATTGGCCTGGGGACTCTGTGGTGGACTGGTGGTGGGCGGGTTTTGTACCTCTATGTCACCCAGATGCCCATGGCATGGGATTTTCCTACTTTATTAACCACTTGAACCCTATATAGTTAGTTGAGGTACTCACTATTTCAACTCCCCACTGTGTTTTATACATATTTTACCAGTTTAGTGGAAGGGGATTTTGAGATTTTACAGGGGATGACGCTTGAAAACCCCTAAATTAGAGCAATGGAAGGAGGCCATTGGTGGTGCCATTTTCAAATTCTGATGGCAATTGATAGCGCAAGGTTTCATCTCGCAAAGTGGTCAAATAAAAGCTACATTGACGTTTCCCCCAAAGGCTTTCCTCCAATCCAGCCATCTGATTCTGATGATTAATTTAGACTGAAACGAGGCTCAAATTCCCATGGACGTCAATGAGACATGTTTAAGTTGTCCTAAACAGGATCACAGTGGTGGAAAGTAACTAAGTACATTTACTTAAGTACTGTACTTAAGTACAATTTTGAGGTATTTGTACTTTACTTGAGTATTTCCAATTTCCAATACTTTTACTCCACTACATCTCAGAGGCAAATATTGTACTTTTACTCCACTATATTTACTTGAAAACTTTAGTTACAAGTTACTTTTCAGATATAAACTATGATATAATGAAACATACATTAACCACTTTAGCCCTATTTTATACGTAGGCTATTTGAAAATAGCCGATCTACAAGCTCACAACGCGTCGCATCGCGACGCGTTGTGAGCTTGTAGATCTGCTATTTTCAAATATTTAGTACTTTTACTTTTGGTACTTTAAGTACATTTTGATGCCAATACTTTTGTACTTTTACTCAAGTAAATTTTTAATTCTGGACTTTTACTTGTAACAGAGTATTTTTATATTGCAGTATTGGTACTTTTACTTAAGTAAAGAATTTGAGTACTTTTTCCACCACTGCAGGATCATAGGAGACTGCTTCTGTGACCATGCTGTAATCTCTAATCCCCCGTCTGACCACAGGATGGCTCATTCTGCTGCCCAGTGGGGGGATTACGTGGGAGTGAATGGAGAGATTGATAAACTGATTGGAGCGTCAAAGGAAAACAGATGCCTGACAGAGGGCTCCGTTCTCCTCCAACACAAAAGCCAGGAAATGAGTGAAGAGTGGGACTTTAATTACACCTGAGACTTCATTAGTTTCTCTACACACAGACAAATCCTCAGTGTCAGTTTAACTCAGAGAGTGTCCAAATGGAACCAAATGGACCCATTTGTACACTCTCAGAGTTCAATTAAAAGCAGAGATGTTTGTGTAGTCCTGATGGATACAGAGGATAGATTGTTTATGTATGTACACTTACAGAATAAACAATCATAGACTTATACAGGTTTATGTAAATTGTATATTTAGACCTGTTAATAGCTCATATACCACATGCAAATCCTGGGCGGTCCAAGTGCAGAGAGCCAAGCAAGGATCCTAAAGCTAGACTCACACTAAAAAGATAATCGGGGTGATTTTGGGTCGGAAACAACCCTCCTGAGTATCGGGCAACCCAGATAATCTGAATAGAATCCTGTAGTGTGTGATGCCTCGTTGTTTTTAAAATCTTGTAGTGTGCAAGATTATCTGATAAGAGAATCTTATACGATTATCCTGCAGTGCGTGATGCTACCAGATTTCAAAATGATTTAAGATTTTTTTTTAAATCCTTAGGTGTGAGCCCAACTTTAATCTCCTTTTGGTTTGTGGTACCTTATTCCTAATCCCTTTGTGTTACTACCCGTTTACTCCTTTTTAACATTCTTGGTTGTATCTCTTTTTTTCTGTATGTGTCTTATGTTTCATACTGCTGCACTGCCATGACAACTGTATTTCCATCGTGGGAACATCTATCTATAAATGGTTTACAGTGTGTAAAATAAAAATAAAAAAGTGGAGCAAGCATGATTGAATATTCACACTTTTCAAATTGACATAGGGGTGATTTTGACGTGGACTGAGCTAAGAACTGAATATAATACACACAAAGAGAGGGTCCTACCTATTTTCAGGTGGTGGTGGTATTTCCCCAGCACTGGGGATGAATGAAAGAGAGAGAAAAATAACGGATTAGTCATAGTCACCTAGGAAGAAAACAATATATAATACCACCAAATAGTCACAACAGAAGCTGAACTAATAGGTTAAAACATCAAAAGAGCACACAAAAACATGCACGCACACGCACACACACACACACAGCTAAACCTTTTCAGTACACAGTAAGCAAACCACTTCAAAGAGAACATGAAAACACACAAGCGTAACCTTCATGTGTAAACTCTTGTTAAACATTAAGAGTGACTTCATTCATAGGTGAATGGAATGGCTTGTAGTGTACCATTCTGATGATCTTGAATTGCCTTCCTACACATTGACAGCAAGGCAGCGTGTAATCACATAATTACGTAAAAGCCTTTAAAAGCTGCCGTTGTAAAACAACTGTAAAAGGCACTGCAATTCTGACCCTTGTTTCATGGCAATCAACAATGTTTTTTTTTTAAGCACTCTGTGTGTCCATTTAACTCTGAACGTGTACAAATGGAACCGTGAGGGTCCATTTGGTTCCATTTGTGGGTCCATTTGGTTCCATATGTGCACGCTCAGAGTTAAATTACACGCTCTCGTTATCAAATGACACGCTCAGAGCAGTGGTGTAAAGTAACTAAGTACATTTACTCAAGTACTGTACTTAAGTACAGTTTTGAGGTACTTTTACTTTACTGGAGTATTTCCAATTGTCTACACTTTTACTTCTACTCCACTACATCTCAGAGGCAAATATTACTTTTAATAGTAGTACTTTTAGTACTTTTACTCCACTACAATTATTTGAAAACTTTAGTTACTTTGCAGATATAAATTATTACATTATAAACATACATTAACCACTTTAGCCTTATTTTATACCTAGGCTATTAGAAAATAGCAGATCTACAAGCTTACAACGCGTCGCGGCGCGTTGTGAGCTTGTAGATCAGCTATTTTCAAACATTTTAGTACTTTTACTTTTGCTACTTTAAGTACTTTAGTCCTTCTACATTGCAGTATTGATATTTTTACTTAAGTAAAACACTTGAGTATTTTTTCCACCACTGGCTCAGAGCTGAATCAACACTCTGGACTTTACAGTGTAATGTTGGCATAGTGTAGGGTCAAGTCACTGGAATGAATGTGGGTGTTTGGAGCTGCTCCGTGGGAGAGAGACATTGGACTCAAACGCGGGTGAAGACACTTCTCTAATCTAAGGACTGATATGAGGGTCACATAATATAATGTGCTCATTCATGCCATGCATGGAGGTCAAATTTGGGCCCTCAGTATTATAGAACACAAGAAGCCTGTTTGTGTTTGCACGTGTTGTGCGTAGGCCTTGTCACAACTATTACATAATCGCCTGATCCCTTCAAGCTAATCGCAATTATTTATGCTTAAATCGTTAGAATGGTTTCCTTTCATCGGTGTAAAAACAGCTGGATCAAATGAACAGAAATCATGTCATATTTTCTATTCATCTGTGAGAAAACAGATGGATGAAATCAATAGAAATGTTGTGTTTCCACGCTCCTAGCGTCCCTATTTGGGGCATTTTACAGCAAAAGTTTTTACAAGCTTTACAAGCTCACAATACATCATGATGCAACACTTTGTGGGCTTGTAGAACTATTTAAATTTTTTATTTTGGATATTGTCACCGGTCACTTCTTTGTATATCTCAGTAATACGCTTTGTATATTTAAGTTATTTGTCATATCTGCCCTGTTCAATGTTTGTTTACAAAGCCTAACAGAAATGTAATATTTATTTATATGTTCCCAATGTTGTAAATAAAAAATCCGTAATTGCAATTATTCGTATGACAATTAATCGTCAATTAAAAGGACATGGATCATGACAGCTAGGGATGGGACAATATGGAAATTATATGTCACGATTGTTGTGGCAAAAATAATTGCGATTAACGATATTATCGTGATAATCAAAATATGCTTAAAACGCCACTTTTGTTAACCACTTGAACCCCCCAGCATCCCTATTCTGGGGGGGGGAACGTTCCCCAAAAATAGCCGATCTGCAAGCTCACAACGCGTTGCGTAGCTTGTAGATCTGCTATTTTTGGCAAATCGATTTGTGTAGAGTGAAATAAGAGCGCACCAAATGCTCTCTTTACAGGTACGTTTTATCAAGCATAGAGGGTTTAAGAAGTGGTACTGAATTTGCAGCAACATTTTAATCTCAGCGATACGATTATTGCGAGTGGTTTTCTATCACGTCGATAGGGGGTACTGTACTTAAGTAAAATGTTGAGGTATTTGTACTTTACTTTAGTATTTCCAATTTCCTGAGATATTATAAAACATACTTAGCCCTATTTTATACATAGGCTATTTGAAAATAGCCGATCTAGTGTAGATCTGCTATTTTCAAATATTTTAGTACTTTTACTTTTGGTACTTTAACACATTGGGTGCCAAAACCGTATATATACGGTTTTGCGCATACTAACGTTGAGTGCCAAAACCGTATATATACGGTTTTTGGAAAAAAAAAAAAAAAAATTACTTTTTTTTTTTTTTTTTTTCCTTCACAGCAACAGGAAATATCACTCCTACAAGATTTAGACTCCAATCCACCTCCTGGTTAACTTATGACTTCAAAAACCTGTATCTCGGCTCCTGTGCACTTTTTTTTTTTACAATGTTAATTTAACTATTTTGAACTGGCTGCAACTATGGAATGGATTTCCGAATGTTTTAAATTTTTTCCCCCCGATTGTACGAGACCTGTATGTGTGTAATGAGGGGATCACCGTGAGGACGGTGATCACTGAAAATATTTTGTGACTACTTGAAAAAGGTTCAAAATGTTTAAAAAGTCCTGGCACTCAAAGTATAATATTTTAATAAACCTCTGGCACCCAATGTGTTAAGTATATTTTGATGCCAATACTTTTTTTACTTTTACTCAAGAACATTTTTTATTCTGGACCTTTACTTGTAACAGAGTACTTCTACATTGCAGTATTGATACTTTTACTTAAGTAAAACATTTGAGTACTTTTCCCACCACTGCACAAGTGTTTCGCCGCCAAGCGACTCCACTCACAATTGAGGAGGCCCAGCTGCAGCAGCGATGCCAGCGCCGTGATGATCATGAACATGAGCAGACCCCCCCGCCGGCCCATCAGGCCCACCGCCGGACACAGCGCCAGCAAGGACGCCACGCCGATGCCCGCCATGGTGTAGTAGTCGGCGTAGAAGTTACTGAACATGGTGTTGGTCGTCGGCTCTGAATCCTCCCCCCCCAGGTCCATCATGCTGCGAGCGAAACAGTGGTGGATCCCATAGCCTGTCAGCCTACGCACACACACGAACACACACACACACACACACACACACACACACACACACACACACACACGTTGGGGACAGTGGTGTAAAGTAACTAAGTACATTTACTCAAGTACTGTACTTAAGTACGGTTTTGAGGTACTTTTACTTTACTGGAGTATTTCCAATTGTCTATACTTTTACTTATACTCCACTACACCTCAGAGGCAAATATTATGCTTTTACTCCACTACAATTATTTGAAAACTTTAGTTACTAGCTACTTTGCAGATATAAATGATTACATTATAAAACATACATTAACCACTTTAGCCCTATTTTATACCTAGGCTATTTGAAAATAGCCGATCTACAAGCGATTGCGACGCGTTGTGAGCTTGTAGATCTGCTATTTTCAAACATTTTAGTACTTTTACTTTTGGTACTTTAAGCACATTTTGATACCAATACTTTTGTACTTTTACGTGAAGTAAGTAATTGTTTTATTCCGGACTTCTACTTGTAACAGAGTACTTCTACACTGCAGTATTGATTTCTTTTACCCAAGTAAAACATTTGAGTACTTTTTCCACCACTGGTTGGGGGAGAATGCAGAAAAGAGTTAAGGAGCAACGGAATAACGATATGAAATGTGACAGCGAGGCGGAGGAGGGCACACACAGTGACACTCCCAAGTGTCATTAACCCATTGAGACCTGAGGCCTATTCTACAAAATGTCTTCTAAATCCTAACAGTTTTTTGAAAAAATGTATATTACTATGTCAGTGGTTCTCAAACTTTTTCATGTCAAGGACCTCAAAATGTATACAGTATGTATTTGGCCACGGACCCCCATCTCAAAATATTTTGTTCCAGGGACCCCCAGAAGCAAAGATTTGAGTTACAAATGTTCGCTTGAAAAAAATACATATTCAAAGATTTGCACTAATTTTCACGATTTCTCAAAAATAGCAGATCTACAAGCTCATAGCGCGGCACCTATGAGCTTGTATATCTGCTATTTTTGAATAGCCAAAGTGTAAAATAATGTTTTTTTTAGCTAAAATAAAAAAAATACACAGATGCTTCTCCCGGTCTTAAAGGGTTAAGTTGAATGATTTGGACTGTGTATGTCACAGGGGATGTGGAGGAAAATGGGGCGTGAGAAGGGGAAGGGAAGATGGAAATGTGAAGGGAGAACAGTGAGGGAAGGATGAGGGGGAGAGGGGGAGGGGGGGAAGAAAGGATATAATGCCAGAGAAAAAGATGAGCAAGAACAAGAGAAAGAATGCAAGAGAAGAAGAAGAAGAAGAGGGATACGAGATGAAGGATGAAGATATACCGTAGGTGGGAACAGATGAGAGGAGAAATTCTATGTTTATCTCTTTGTTTTCCTCCGTCCCTTTAGACACACGCTCACACCGGCGAGCTCATGCACACTCACACACACACACACACACACACACACACACACACACACACACACACACACACACACACACACACACACACACACACTATCTACTGTTTCACGAGGACAAAGCTCATGTATAACCCATTAAGACCTGGAACGCATCTGTGTCACTTTAGATTTCTTTGGCTATTCAAAAATAGCAGATATACAAGTGCCGCGCTATGAGCTTGTAGATCTGCTATTTTTGAAAAATCTTGAAACATTTTTTTAAAAGATTTTTTTCAAAAAATAAATTGGATTAGAAAACATTTTTAAGAATGGCCTCAGGCCTTAATGGGATAATTCATGGTGAGTTAGGGAGTCAGGGACACCATGCACTGAGGCAGAGTCAACACTGTGGAACTAAGGATGAGGTCTAGAGGAGAGGAGAAGAGAAGAGAGGAGAGGAGAAGAGAGGAGAGGAGAGGAGAGGAGGAGAGAGGAGAGGAGAGATGACGCTTCAGATAAGTGGGGAGAGCAAAAGCCATATGGACGGACAGACAGACAGACAGACAGACAGCTGCTGGATAGAAGTGGACAGGTTCTACTCATCAATAGAGCAGGGGTCTTCAACAGGGGGTCCGGGACCCCTAGGGGGCCCTCAGAGCTACTATAGGGGGTCCGCCAAATCTTTGTGTGATAGGATTTTTTATTTTAATTTTACATTAACCAGTTGCCACTTGAACCCTAGAATTCCTTTTCTGAGGGGAACATCAGCCGAAAATAGCAGATCTACAATGAGCTTGTAGATCGGCTATTTTTGGCAAAGAGGCTATAGGTGTAGAGGGAAAAAAGAGCAGACTAAGTAAAAAAAAAAAGTTTAATCTGAAACACAATTTTATACAATATGGAGGGGGTCCCTGCTTCATCTCTTTCTCAGCTAGGGGGTCCTTGGCCTATCAAGCTCCCAAGTCAATAGTGTCATCTTGACTTGCACAGAAAAAAACATACACATCTGACTGGCACACCCCCCACACCCACACATACATACAACTGCACAAACAGACACACGCATGCACACAGACACACGCGTCCCAAAGACCACAGCATGGTTGAAAAACACATCACACCGAGAGGTTCACATGCATACATGTGCTACTCACGAGTTGACGCAGAGCACGACGATGTTCTTCCACAGGTTCCTCGTCCCGACCATTTTCACTATGCAGGTCTTTTTGGGTTTCTTCTGAAGACTCCTCTGCAGCTCTGCAAAAAGATGAACAGACAACAACAAAAGACGTCACTGTCCGCCTACACACGTTGATTCATCTCTTCAGCCAGGAATGGAAAGGAAGTCCTCGAGAGATGATGTATGGAATGACAGGTTACAACAACATCCGGGGAAGAAGAAGAGGCCAGCCGGTATGTGTCAGGAGTGATGGAACAATGAATAGAGGGAAGAATGTGCTGTCAGGACAACGCCCCGAAACTGCGGGTGACACAGGAGAATGAGGTGTCTTGGATGTTTTTTGGTGCGAAAGCGGGTTGCCGGGGAAACGAAACCCCTGCATTCTGATGCTGGATCCAGAAATGTGTGCCTGCCATCCCATATCACCGCATGACATTTTCTCCTCTTGCCATATAATCGGTGGTATTATTTCTGATGAATCGGGCCAAGGAAAAATACAGACCGTATCAGACTGATCCTCCCAAAGGCCGTTTTAATAATTCAAGACACTTTCTCGAGCTTACATCCACACTCGCCGTGTACACTGTGGGCTGTTTTCCTTTATCTACTTTGACATTGTTATGTGCAGATGAATCACTATTCTGTTCATTCAGTACTCACAGTACAGAACAACACTGTGTGTGTGTGTGTGTGTGTGTGTGTGTGTGTGTGTGAAGCTATTTTCATCAAGTAATTTCACTTAAAGGCTTGGCGACAGCCAGCTACTGTATTAAGGAGGAGAGGGCAAATAAAATGTTCAAGGCAACGCAGTTTTCTAAAACACTACATCAGCACAGAGACACCGGGTGCTTGGAAATCAGCATATTATGCACTGCTGATTTACGCACAGGTGTTGTGGCTGAACAATGCCAATGTAAACAACTTAAAACAAAGCAACTGCACTGCACTGTATAACAACAGTAATCATACAGTGCAATAGGGCAGTGGTTCTCAAACAGTGGTCCGCGGACCACCAGTGGTCCTTGAGGGGGTTCCAGGTGGTCCCCAGCTAAATGACGGAAGAGTTGGTAACCAAATGGACCCTTATAGATCTTTAACGGGTCCGTTTCATGCTCTCAAGAGTTAAATAATTGTTAAACATCTGCATTACTTAATTAAAGAATTGTTATTTTGATCAACGTTTGCCTGTTATCTCTCATATGGCACCACATCAATACGGCATGGAATTATGGACAAAATCGTACGTTTTGGGGTCTAAGGGTCTAAATCTCATCAAATGGTGGTCCGTGGCTCAAAAATGCAGAATAAATAATGGACCTTGATATGAAAAAGGGTTGAAAACCACTGCAATAGGGCAATCGGCTATGTCCTCTGAGAACAAAACAGCTATATCCGCTCTCCTCATAAAAAGACTCTGACAAGACAAACAACTTGACCAGAGGAAATTACTTTAATGGTTTTGATAACCGTTTCTCAACATCGGATCTCCGGGATCCCCAGGGGTTCAAATGGACCCTTATGGGTCTGTAAATCTGAGAGTGTACAAACGCGAACCAAATGGACCTGTTGGGGTCCATTCGGTTCCATTTGTACACTCTCAAAGCACTGAATATGTTACAGTGTAGATTCCCAGGGATTAAAAATAAATTGTACGCCAATCAAAGTGGGGGAGCCTTTTTTATTGTTACAGTTATGTATGTTTATGACAAAATAAATTGTTGCAAGATTTGTACGTTACATTTGTATGTATACAAAATAAATTAAAAAAAACTGTTAAAGGAAAGTGGGGGAGCCTTGAAATGAAATGAGAACCACTGGCTTTGATGACTACAACTCTGAATCCATGTGGTGGACTCATGTTCTGCTGTCTGTAAACAATGTCTCTGTGCACTCCATCCACTCACGGTAATAATGACAAATGACTGGCCCAAGGGTCACAGGCTTACCACCCACCACTCCCTCAGGAGTTATGCTGGGAAACCACCAAGAAAAAGCGTCGCTCACGCGCTTTATTGTGCGCGGAGGTTTGTGTGCGACTGTTCTCGCTAAACCTGGCGACAGCAGGACGCCTGGTCAATGCAAATTGTTTTTTTGTTGCCCGGGGTGGAAAAAATAATCTTCACGTGCGCGAGTGGAGTGTCCATGCACACTGAACTTCATACAACTTCACTACCTCTAGGAAATTACATTACACCGATGCAAATTGCACTGCGTTCATTTGCATCGGTGTAGTGCATTCAGCTTAGTTTTACACAATACATGTTTAGATTCATTACTGCCTTTATTTGCTTGTAGTCTCCATTTCTCCAAAATGTTCTTTTCTATTTTCAGTGCATTGGCAAACACAATTTCTTTGCGGTTGCAATGACAATAAAAGAACGGGAAATGAATTAAATTAATTGTAAAATGAATATACACCAGACAGGCACAAAATGAACAAATGTGTATACATGCTGTATTAAAAGGAAAGTAATGTAAAAATGATAATAGGCAATGACTACCCACAACATATTAGTTATAACATAATATTTACTATGTGACAATCTGTGTGCTTCCATTACCTGTAAGGATCTGATCATTGTCCACATCCACGTTGGCCTGGTTTTTCTTTGCGATGTAGCCCATGATCCATTTGGAGCGGCAGTACTGCTGTGTGGCCAACAGCCACCGCAGTGACTCAGGGAAGATCCTGAAAAGATGACAGAAGACCCCTTTGTTAACCACTTGAACCCTCGACACTTAGTAAACTGGACCCGAGTTGGCTCTGTACTTGGACCGCTTTTTTCCCCGTATACACCAAATCTCTTCGCCAAAAATAGCCTCGTAGACCGGCTATTTTTGGCTAACGTTCCCTACGGAATATGGAAGCTGGGGTTCAAGTAAGTGGTTAACCCATTTAGACCGGGAAAGCATCTGGCTGTGTCATTTTTAGATTTCAAGTTCATAGCGTGGCACCGAGTGCCACGCTATGAACTTGTAGATCTGCTATTTTTGGAAAATGTGTGCAAATCTTTGAATATATATATTTTCAAGCGGATATTTGTTACTCAAATCTTTGCTTCTGGGGATCCCTGGAACAAAATATATTACAAATGTTAAAAGAAATATATATTCAAAGATTTGCACACATTTTCACCATTTAAAAAAAGTAGCAGATCTACAAGCTCATAGCGCGGCACTCGGTGCCGTGCTATGAGCTTGTATATCTGCTATTTTTGAATAGCCAAAGGAATCGTAAAATGACAGAGATGCGTTCCCGGATTGAATGGGTTAATAAGAAATGGACACTTGAGTCTAAATTAAATGACTCCTTGCTTTCATCACAGACGTGAAACGGGAGCCCTACATCATCTGAACAGGATCCCTCACTTTGTGTAAAAGCCAATACTGTTTTTAGTCTCACCTAAGTGCATTGCGTCAGCAATATTGTACCCGACAGGGGGCCCTGAAATAGTTTTGATTTCTTCTGAATGGAGAGCACTTTTGTTGTCCAGATGCATCACGGACATGCTTTGCGATAATACAAGCATGGCAGGAAATAAATCCCTGCTGCCTGCGTGGCTGTAGTGGACTATATTAGCGTAATGTGTGTCATGGCAGGGTAAATGGAGGTTAATAAATGAGTGTTTAGTGCTTGAATCTTACCAAAATAGACCGCTGTAATAGTAGAGGTCATTGGAGACGACTTAACGATAAGGTATTAAACCCATTACTGCTGGGAATACGCTGCTGGAAATGCCCTTGTGGAGCCTGACTTTCTGCTAATGCCTACTGTAGCTACTGTATATCGTTCGTTGCTGCACGGCGGAAACCTTGTAAAAGCATTACTTTTCAGGTAATGGAGAAAAGAACCTGTGTTCCAATGGATTAAATGTAACTTTTTAATGGATACATATGCAACTACATATGCACGAAATCTCTGTGAGCGTATCTGCGTGTCTGTCCTTCGCGCATCTCCGGAACCGTCCGACCGATCGACTTCAAACTTGGTGTGCATGTTGCAGAGAACCCGGGAGAGTCGGCCAAAAAAAATACATAATATAGGCAAATCCCCCACATAAGGTCGGATCAGTGTTTGGGTTATACATATAGCATAAAAGGGACACAGACAGACAGACACAGGGTACAACGGGTATTGCTTAACCAGAGGGGGCATGCGTTCCCAACAGGCATCATTGGCCTAGTTTATAAAACCCACAGGCAGACCTAACCACTTTCAAACTGCCATCCCTATTTTGGGCATGTCTTTATATGCTAAATGTTTCAAAGAAATTCACTGAATCCTACTACCGGTACTATAAAATGAGGAAATCTGCTCTTCCTTCCTTCTGCTGTCCTCATCCATTGGATCTGAACTTACACATGGGCATTGACCATTGGCATATAAAGAGAGTGAGGGAGCCGAGAATTTCTCACACAATTAACATTCTGTGGGTGGAAATGCCCTCAGTGGGTTGACCTACAGTATTGGTCAATAGTACATGAGCATGGACCATTGGCATACGCAGGGAGTGAGAAAGCCAATTCTTCACTTTTACCAAATGTAAACTTTACTAGCATTTCTGACGGAGTGACTCACGGGAGCAGCGCCAGAATTAATTGATCGGCAGGTGTGTGGCAGTGTGCACAAGATGTTTGGCACTGATCGGTTCAGCAGTTTGCGAAATTAGCTCCAGACAAACAAGACAGACACGCACAGATGGACAGACCCTCTTATAGCCTCTAGGCTCTAACAGAGACACGCTGTAAAAAAAGAAAGAAAAAAAAGGGGGCTTTAAAATGTTCAAATATTTATGGGAAGCCATTATATGACGGTTCTGTGCTAGTGTGTGTGGCAGACAGGATCCCTTTCCCCTCACCAGATGTAGGAGAGCATGAGCAGCAGTGGGCAGATGATGACAGCCTGCAGAACCTGCCAGTCACGGCAGAGGTACGCCACGCCTGGCATCGCCAGCTGCCCGCCCAGGACCACAAAGCTGGCCACCATGGTCATGGAGAAACGCCATACCGGAAGACACAGCTCGATTCCTGGCAGAAAGAACACAAAAGGCAGAGGGTAAAAAGGTCAGTGGGTCATGTCATGGTTATTCTATAAAGCAGTTCTTCTCAAACTTTTTCACGTCAAGGACCCCCAAATTGATAAATATTTGGCCACGGACCCCCATCTAAAAATTTGTTGTGCCAGGGACCCCCAGAAGCAAAGATTTGTGTTAAAAATGTTCACCAACGTTAATGAAAAAACACAGGCTTTCAATGAAGAGCATGTCATCATCTTTCACTAACAGTTTCTTCTAAAATAAGCATTGTGAATAAAACGTCAGATCTAGCACTCTACAGCTAATAGAGACAGCCAACTGTGCTGGAGAACAGTCTTGTATGAAATTAAACGTGGGGGATTTAATTTGTACCAGCCTTATTCCAAATGACCTCATCTTTCAATTAACACATTGGGTGCCAGAGGTTTATTAAAATATTATACGTTGAGTGCCAGCATTTCTTCCATCCACTTGCGTTATACATTTCGTGCTGTGAGAAGCCCCGACGCGGAAATGCATGTAAACAAAGCGTGCGTGCGAGACGGCGGAGGGTCCCGACTAACGCCTGGAACAATAATATTTCCAACGCGACCCTCCATTGCAGCGTGATCGCCGATCGAAAACGGCTCGTTTCCACCACATTAAAAAGAAATGGAGATATTAAGCTTTTAATCAAGGAGATAACATTGAAAACGCCGACCGGAAGGATTTTTGACATGGAGCCACATCCAGCCTCTTCTTCTCAGAAACTGCTTGGGTGATGTCAAAGTTTCGTTTTAGCGCCCCACGTGGCCCACATGTATAAAAATAGAATTGGGTCAAAAACGGTCCGGACCGTTTTCGGCACTTCTCGTTTGGACCCTCAAAAACGGTCCGGACCGTTTTTGGCATTCAATGTGTTAAGCAGAACACACAACATGTGGGTCAACAATAAACATGGCACACACTCAAAACATTATTCACATTTAAAGACGGAATTCAGAAGAATCAGAGATAAATCTGTGTCTATAGTTGTTATTCAGTGCAGCAAGGCAGTGGGCTTCTGGGGCGTTGAAGTAGAAAGAGGTTCCTTGTACTCATTCCTCCTCTATCAGAATGGCACCGATTCATTCAGCCAGTGATTAGCATGCACGCCACGCTGGCTGGCAGCAACCAGAGCCACTTCAGCCCTTTAAGCCTAGTTCAGATACTTCAGACCAAAGTTGCGCGACAAGACAAAACCGTTCTATGCTCGACTTGTACTTTTTTTGGTAAGACGATGTTGTGTACCGAAAATAGGCGACTTACAAGCTCATCGCAGCATACACAAGCGTTGTGAGCTTGTAGATGGACTATTTTCGTCATGCAATACCGTCATGCGACTTAGCATAAATTAAGCATTAGCATGTTGCGAAGGAGAATAGCATAGCAATGGTCTGAATCTGCAATGCATGGAGCGCCATGCATCCATCTTTGGATTGAACTGCAGAAGCGTAACGCTACCGCAAGTTAACACTGGCATTCTTGCCGTTGCCTGCCCTACTTCATTCATCCCTCTATCTCACGCATCACTTTCTATTTTTTGGGGTCTGGGTCTTTTTCTGCAGCCGAGGCACGCGGCCAGTCTCCAGATGGGCCTTTCAAGGTGACAGGACCGGAATAATACAGTGGGTGTCGGCAGGCTCTGTTTCATTCCAGAGGAAAAGCCTGGAATTTCAATTAGGACTTGCCCCCCCTCCTGAGGACATGAATAATGCCCTCTGTAGTGTTCACAGACACTATCGCAGCTGGAATGACAAAGCCAATGAGCAGAGAGCAGGGGCAATGGGAGCGAGGGCCTGCTGGGATTGAACCAGCTAACCTCAGTCAAGCCTCCATCATGAGAGCGAACTCATGGATCACTGGTTTGTGGACTACATGGGGTTCTGAATGTCTTCAGCCACGCATGAGATGTCATGTGTACTGAACAGGTCAGTTTGCTGTGCCCGCGCAGTATGTCCCGGGTACTTGCAGACTGGGTAAAATAATGCTGACACACACACACACACACACACACACACACACACACACACACACAAGTGGTGGAAAGTAACTAAGTACATTTACTTAAGTACTGTACTTAAGTACAATTTTGAGGTATTTAATTTTACCTTACTTGAGTATTTCCAATTTCCAATACTTGTACTTCTACTCCACTACATCTCAGAGACAAATATTGTACTTTTACTCCACTACAATTATTTGATAACTTTAGTTACTAGTTACTAGTTCAGATATAAATTATGATATTATGATACATACATTAACCACTTTAGCCCTATTTTATACCTAGGCTATTTGAAAATAGCCGATCTACTCGGCTATTTTCAAACATTTTAGTACTTTTACTTTTGGTACTTTAAGTACATTTTGATACCAATACTTTTGCACTATTACTCAAGTACATTTTGAATTCCGGACTTTTAATTGTAACGGAGTACTTCTACATTGCAGTATTGACACGTTTACTTAAGTAAAACATTTGAGTACTTCTTCCACCACTGACACACACGCACGCGCGCACACACACACACAATAAATGGTACAAATTCACATACATCTTGTGACATAAACGTATGATGACATAACATCGTAAGCACACATCGCCCTTTCAAGAATACAATACATATACTGTAAACATTAACTGTGGATGGAATCTACAGTAGTAGCAGAGGTTTGCAGCGTTGAGCGCCTTACCCCTGCTTACCCTAATCCTCCACATCCCACTAAATCAACACTCCGACCCACAATGCCTCGCACAATCTGGGTTTCAGTAACACACATATCCACCCGTAAACCATCTGATGTCACCCATAAAGGCAAGCACTCGCCCAGTGGGTGACATAGCGGTGCTATTTAACCACATTAACCCTGGCATCACCTCCATACACTTGGCATGTCATTAAAGTGGGGAATGTCATTATAGACACAAAAAATATATTCTTCCCCCCAAAAAAAAATCACATTTCAGAACGTTCAAACATAGCAAACATATGCTTGTAGATCTGCTATTTTCTTTATTTGTTGTACAACGCAGTACATACTGTAGGCCGGACTTCAGTGGTTAAAGGTTAACAAAGAGGAAGTTTCAAAGTTCCAATAAAATACCTATTATCGTGTGCACACACACACACTGGTTGGGGGGGGGGGGGGGAATGACATCATCAAAGTATGAGCCAATAGCCAATTAATAACCATGATAATCCCCAAAGAGGCTTTAACTGGTTTGCTGACTTTGCCAAAACTACTGTGTGATTCACACAGACCCCCTCTCTGGTACAAATCTCACCAGTACACTAGCCTTGTGTCAAGTACAGAATGTTCAGTGAAGGAGGCCCATTGTTGTAAGAGTGAAACAACTGGCTTGATCACTTCACCAGGGGCCCTCAGAGGGGCCACACTGCCTGTCCCCTGCAGCTAATGCCACGGCCTTTCCTGGTCACATGCGCTCCTCACGACCCCTGGCCCATGATATCACACACACACACACACACACTCTGATCCTGGCCACTGGGTTTGTGTGTCAAATTCCCACTCGCTAATTCGTCGTTATCCTGAGCCCATTCTAACAGGAACAAATGACATAAAATGTCATTGACTGGGATACCGTTTCCGACACTCTTTGATTTGTAAATCTGTAGATATCTGTAGATATACAGTATACATCTGTAGATAGATACTGTACATACAGTATACATAGATAAATACATATACTGTAGATAGAGAGACAGACAGACAGATATTAGTTTTTATGCTGCTGTTCTATAATGTGACAGTCGGTGCAGGCTACAGCTGTGAATGGCTGTGTTGGAAAAGTAACGAGTGAGTAACATGTAGGAGGACAACTATTTCAAGCATGAGTCTCATGAAACCCTCATTTTCAAATGCCGTTTAGGCTGTGAGCCACAGCTGTTCTGTTGCACTCTTTATGTGGTGACGGACCCCGTCGTTAAACGGTAATGTCGAGTGACGTTCTAACATTGTCGTTGCAAACTTTACAAATGTCATTCGAACCAATCAAAAAGTCACAGCCACACCCTTTTCCCATAAGTTAATCTTGCCCGGGACACCATGCTGGTATCCCAGTAAAAAACACCAACAGACTAGTACACAGAGTGGACAATGTGTGTGTGTGTGTGTGTGTGTGTCAGTAATGTGCATGTGTTTGCGTGCGTGTGTGTGCTCCTATGGACTTTTGAGATAAGCCCATAATCATTCATCGATGTCTTATCGCACAAAACAAACATGGCCAATTAGCCATATAGTTCTAACGGTTCTTTGATCTATCGTGGACTGATCGACAAACGTGCAGCAGCTGTCAACATCTGACCAAAAACAGCTCAAAAAGGGTTTCACAATCATTTGAGGATGTAAAAGCATGAGATGTGTCTGTGTTGAATACACAGAGCCAGACTATCAGCTCTATACAGCAGGTCCCCAATGGGAACATGGTGACTGAGAAAAGGTTCCCACTCTCAGACAATAAACGAGTCAGTCTCCCACACACACACAAACTGAACCACAGTGTCATCAGAACTGATTCAATATAAGCATGGTGCTTCATTATTTCCATCATTTACAGAGACAATTTGCAGTGATTTTACACGCTAATTTTGTTAAATCAATGGACTTCACTCGGTCATCTGTGGAATGAGACAGTGTAGCGGGACAGACCTGCCTGAAGGCCCGAACCCTAATATCTCCGTTTGCCAGAGGGAGGGATTCCCCTTTGGATGGAGTGGTAATAATAGCCGTTTGATTTCCCACTCTGGAAACCCACGCTCGGATCCAGGTGTGTTATAACAGCGTATTACACGGCTTGGTTGAATGCTTGATTCTGATTGGTCAATCAACTGAATTCAGCGGTGTTTTATTTCTGGATAATGACCGCTGAGCTCAATAACAAACCTCTGTCTAACCCATTAAGACCGGGAACGCATCTGTGTCATTTTAAGATTTATTTGGCTATTCAAAAATGAGCAGATATACAAGCTCATGCAACACTATGAGCTTGTAGATCTGTGAAAAGTTTAAGACCTGAGGTTCCGATTCTACCAAATGTCTTCTAAATCCCAACAGCTTTTTGAAAAAAATGTATGTTTCTATATCAGTGGTTCTCAAACTTTTTCATGTCAAGGACCCCAAAATGATATGTATTTGGCTGTGGACCCCCATCTCCAAATATGTTGTTCCCGGGACCCCCAGAACCAAAGATTTGAGTTATAAATGTTTGCTTTAAAAAATATATATATTCAAAGATTTGCACACATTTTCATATTTTTTTCTAAAATAGCAGATATACAAGCTCATAGCGCGGCACTCGGTGCCGCGCTATGAGCTTGTATATCTGCTATTTTTGAATAGCCAAAGTGTAAAATAATGCTTTTTAGCTCAAATCTAAAAATGACACAGATGCGTTCCAGGTCTTTAAAGGTTTAAAGTTTTTTGGGGGGGCTTTATAGATAGGACAGTAAAACGGGGAGAGAGAGAGATGGGGAGTGACACGCAGCAAAGGTCGTCGGCAACGGGATTCAAACCCGCGACACGCTGTCAGGCTGGCATTGCAGCCTATAGAGTGCCTGGACCGCCACGCTGCAAAGTCCATATACTAGCTCTGACAGTGTGATCAAGTCAGTTCCGGAAACAGGTTCCAAAATGTGATGGAACCGATTCCGGTTCCTCGATGTTGGATCCAGTTCCGGATCCCAACACTTAATACTGTGTAGCATGGTGTTACTGTATGCACTGTACATCATACTGTGTAGCATGTGGTTTATGTCTATGTGAATAACAAAGGGATCCACTGTATAGCTACAGTATAGCTACTTTTGCGCTGATGATCACAATATGGAAGAAGCCAGGTCAATCCACTCTATTTCAGTCTGATGAGATAGAGCGCCGTAGCCCTGGAGGAAATCCAGAGGAAACCCAGATGGGAGACTTTTACAGTACGTATAGTAAAAATGCCATGCAGAGAGAGATAGGGAGGACGCATGGTTGGAAGAATGCACACACTGCACAAAAAAAAAGGGAACTTTAACCCTGCTCAGAGAGGGGGAAAAAACAGAGTCTGCACCTTAACCCATTTATCAGGAGATGGCGTGGGGGGGGGGAGGAGGAGGGTTGGGGGGGGGGGGTTGGGGGGAGGAAGCACAACACAGACGGAGGACGGTTCAGCGTGTGCTTCACGGTGAAACTGGCTTCCTTTTTTGTCGAAAAGCCTTTGTTGCTCTGCTCTCACAGCGCGGGGGCGCCTATAGCCCTGTCTGTCTCCATTAGAAAGAGCGGCGTGCTCCATTATTGGAGGTGTTTCGTCAATGGCCCGTTTATCAGTCAGAGGAGGATAACATGAGGAGATGTGACAGATCGGATGCCTCTCTCTGGCCTTTTTTTCCTTCTTAAACCCCCCCCCCCCCCCCCCAACAAAGATCCTTCTGGTACCTGAGGCGATGCTGGGCCCCTGTGCTGCAGTTGTTGTGTGAAGGAAGAGATGCCTTGATGATCGCCGTCCCCGGGGAGCCATAGAACGTTGTAGCGGAATTAAATGCTCATCTTTTACTGTCCAGGACTAGACAATGTTTTGTAGGGGCCAGACCGATTGATATCCATCAAAGACACACAGGGCCAGACCAACTGATATCAATCGCACGCACACACTCACACACACACACACACACACACACACACACACAATAGATCTGCTATTTTTGAATAGCCCAAATACATCTAAAATGACACAGCAGATGCGTTCCTGTATTGAACGGCTTAAATACAGCTCCAGCATACGAACGAGCAAGCGGGCAAAACAACAAAGCAATCCGTCTGTCACGTTGTAACGCAAAAAATAAAACAACCTGGAGCATGACATTGACACAAACGAAGGGAAACGGGGTACACACACACACACACACACACACACACTAACACACAGACACAATCCCCACTTTCCTCTGTCTGATGCCCCCCGGCCCCCCCTCGTCTCTCTGTGTGGAGAGATTAACCCATTAAGACCTGGGACGCATCTGTGACATTTTTTTAATTTGAGCTAAAAAAGCATTATTTTACACTTTGGCTATTCAAAAATAGCAGATACACAAGCTCATAGCGCGGCACCGAGTGCCGCGCTACGAGCTTGTAGATCTGCTATTTTTGAAAAATCGTGAAAATGTTTGCAAATCTTTGAACTAGGGGTGTGCCGATATATCGTCCCGCGATATATCGCGATACGTTTTCGTGACGATATGTATCGTTTTGAGAAAAAAAATAAATCGTTTAAAAAAAATAAAATAATAATAATCAGGCATGCAAACAGCCCCGAGGTGAAAAGGGTGACAACATGTTTTTTTTTCGGGTCAGGTATCACACTATTGCCCTATTTTGATTCAAAACGGCTATTGTAGCTGAAAAGCTACAAGTTCGCATATCTGAATAATGCAAAAACAGAATTATTTGTTTGCATTTGCTTTTTTTCTCCCCCATATATTTTTCATAATAAAAATAGTGCGTATCGTATCGTATCGAAATCGTATCGAAGTTGTGAGCCAAATATCGTATCGTATCGTTTGGTGAAATTAGTGTATCGGCACACCCCTACTTTGAACGTATATATTTTTTAAAGCGAACATTTGTAACTCAAATCTTTGCTTCTGGGGACACAATATTTTGAGATGGGGGTCCGCAGCCAAATACATTCCATATTGGGGGTCCTTGACATGAAAAAGTTTGAGAACCACTGACATAGCAACATGAGTTAAAAAAAAAAAAAAAACTGTTAGGATTTAGAAGACATTTTGTAGAATCGGAACCTCAGGCCTCGATGGGTTAATGCCTGTGGTATAAGGAGGGGTGGGGTGGTGGGGTGTAGGGGGGGGGGTGCACTGTGAGAAAGCACCTCATTACCAGGAGAGAGAGAGAGAGAGAGAGAGAACAGTGGAGGAGGATCAGTGAAGCTGGCTATAGGCCTCTCCTGGCACAGCGTGGCACAGTGCTGCAGCACGACGTGCACGGAGCTCAGCAGCACCAAACCAAGCCCTGTCTGAATGAGACGTGCTCTGCCCTCCTCCTCCTCCTCCCATCGCAAAGAAAAAGGGATGGAAAGGAAGCGAAGCAAAGCAGGGACAGGACACATAGCTAGATAATGAGATGAGATGACCTAGAACTGTTGACTTAATCACATATGATGATGTCATTTTTATTCTTAACCACTCGAGCCCTACTGCTTTTTATATTTCTTTCTTTCTTTTATTTTTAATTAAGACCTGGAACGCATCTGTGTAACTTTCTTTTGCTATTCAAAAATAGCAGATATACAAGCTCATAGCGCGGCACCGAGTGCCGCGCTATGAGCTTGTAGATCTGCTATTTTTGAAAAATCGTGAAAAAAAAATTTTTATATTTTTTCAAAACACTGTCCCCATTTCCTGTCAGACTACTATCCTATCAATAAAGGCATGAAAGCCAAAAAATAAATCTTTAAAATGACATGCCAAAAATTATGGACGCAAATGGTTAAATGTCATTTTTCAAATTGGATTCGATTCTTTACATTCGATCTCACAGCCCTAATGTAACATGCTGCAATTCGGCAATATAGCTGCTATTACGATGTACCATAGAAGCCTATATTACACACTGACAGTCACATTACCGTCCCATTAATTAAAGGACAGATCAGATGAAAGGGCTAAGAAATGATTGTATGAGATGGATCCATACGAGCTGCAGCATGCCCTTCAGGTGTAAGCCCCATCTATCTCATGCGAACCTGCCTTAGCTGTGATGCTATGTGAGATGTACAGTAGTCTGTCCCAGTATGTGCTCTTATCTCTAACCATGTGTACGTGTTAAACACAAAGTCAGTGCAGTGTGAAGCCTGATTTATGCTGATAAGTCATGCGACGTGTCGACAAAAACAACATATTTTCAGCTGAAGCTGGTTGTGTCAGCACAATAGAACGTACAGTACGGTGCTACCACGTCCTGAGTAAGTAAGTAAGTAGCCTTATGAACCAGTGGTTCCCGATCTATGTGGCCCATGGGGTCATCTCCTGTTTCCGTAGCATGAGGCAGCTCGTACACCCCCTGGACATGACGCCTAGTATGTTGCAGGAACTTAACCCCCAATCCAACCCTTAACCCATTTAGACCTGAAGTTCCGATTCTACAAATGTCTTCTGAATCCTAACAGTTTTCTGAAAAAAACGTATGTTGCTATATATGCAAGTGGTGCTCAAACTTTTTCATGTCAAGGACCACCCAAAATTATATCTATTTGGCCGCCGACCCGCCATCTCAAAATATTTTGTTCCAGGGACGCCCAGAAGCAAAGATTTGAGTAAAAAAAATCCCTTTAAAAATATATATATATTCAAATATTTGCACAAATGTTCAAGATTTTTCAAAAATAGCAGATCTACAAGCTCATTGTATATCTGCTATTTTTGAATAGCCAAAAGTATAAAATATGGATAGAGTGGTTACACAGATGCGTTCCCGGTTTGAAGGGGTTAATGCCGAGTCCCAAGCCGAGAGGCTTTGGGGGACTATTTTTATTGCCTTTGATGTGACTCAGCCGAGGATTGAACCCCCGGTGGGAGGGTGTACAAATACACAAACGCATCGATGTGTTGTGATGCATCGATCTGAAGGTGGCAAATTAACTGCATGCGATATGGGATGTTGGTTGGAATTGATCCTTAAAGGTCAAAATTATTCTCAAAGCTATTTACGAACGTGATCCTGATCTCAAAATCTACTTCAGCGCTAAAGGCGGGCCCACTCCCAGCACGTCAGCGCTAAAGGGAGGGCGGATCACGGAACACGCTGACCTTTGTTGGACCTTCCTCTTTTAGTTGTTGGCTAAAGCTTAGCCACAGTTAGACCTGAATCAACAGAATTCGTTATGAAGTTATGAAATAGGGCACTTCTAGGAAGTGAATGTGAAAGACTTGGTGAAATAAGAGAATTCATATGATGCATAGAATATTTTCCTAAAGAATCATAAAGGGAAAAGTACACCCTCAGCCAAAAGTACACCCTGCGTATGTCACTGATCACATGACCTCAATCAATTATCCAGTTCTAGGCAACATAGAGGGAGGGGGGGACTTTCACACTACAGCTCTAAGGTGTATTAAAGACATAGTTCAATGTTGAAAATGAGTGGTCTTCCCCTTTATTGATGCGAATTGTTGTGAGATCACAGATTACACCCCTAGTTAATATCTTATTGCAAGTTATTGTGAGTATTTTTATAGCCGTCAACACCAGTAATGAAGCCGCTGAACAAGCTCTTGAGCAAACAGTGAGCCATCAAATTCATGGTTTCACTTCTCCAAGCCATCGTTTTATATGAAGACACTTCAGCTGACAAAGTTAGTTATTAGCATTGTCATCATCAGCAATCCTGACTTAACAGAAAAGATTATAGTAATAACCTTTGGAAGTCGTCTTTGGACGGCATAGCAGGATGTGAAACTGCTGTGCTTCTCCAGCGTCCAGTTAAGCGAAATAACCAACAAAACCTGAAACAACTCAACCTAAAATAATATAATATAAATAATATATCAACAAGTGCTAGCCATAGAGAATTCTGAAGCTTGCATGTATATAAGACACCAATTCACAAACGCAAAATCCTCAGTGTTAGTTTATCCTTAATGGACCCGTAAGGGTATTTGGTTCCATTTATACGCTCTAAGACAGGGGTCTTCAACAGGGGGTCCTCAGAGCTACTACAGGGGGGCCGCAAAATCTTTGTGTGATATGTTATTGCATTTTTTTCTACTTTAACCACTTGAACCCTAGCATCCCTTTTCTGAGGATAACTTTAGCCAAAAATAGCAGATCTACAAGCTCACAACGCCTTGCGCTGCGAGGCGTTGTGAGCTTGTAGATCTGCTATTTTTGCCGAAGAGGTTTGGTGTAGAGGAAAAAAAGAGCAGACCAAGTAAAAAAGAAAAAAAGCCTAATCTGAGTCACAATTTTATACAATATAGAGGGGGTCCCAGCTTCACCTCTCTCTCAGCTAGGGGGTTCTTGGCCTGCAAACGTTGAAGACCCCAGCTCTAAGAGTTCAATTAGCACCGACGATTCTTACTGTGCACCAACAACACTACAGCATGTTTTCTTCCTGTGTGATCATACCCATGGGTGACGTGTGCACCCAGTGTGACTCATCTGGGTCAGTAAGAATCTGTGTCAAAGGTTGAGATTAGTAAGGCGTTCTTTGATGCGTTCTTATTGGGATACATGAAACACTACAACAAACAGCATGTTTATATAACCCCCCCGCCCCCACCACCCCTCATGCATGTGCATTCAGACTAGCACCCACAGTCAGTATGCCCCTCTCTCTCTCCCTGGCCGCACTGCTCTGTTTAGTGCCAGGCCCCAAGGCACACAATCGCTCTCTCTCTCTCTTTCTGTCGCACACACACACACACACAAGATTACACATCTTCCTCTCTAGGCAGGTATAGACAGGCTAGTAGAACCAACAAACACCCTTGGATGTGACATACTACTTTCTTCTCATCCAAAAACGTATCCTGAGATGTACTCTGAGATGGCTTAAATGCTGTGGTCATGTGAGGTACATGTGCTTACATGTTTATGCACTGCACATTTTACACACAACGTTTCAATAATGTATCAAATGATCCACATTTTACTACATATTTACTGTGACTGACTAATGGTGGCCTATCTGGTCCTTCAGTGCAACAACAACCCTGTATAATAGTTCTATGTAAATAAGTTGATGACCTGCATTTGATTTCTGGTATTACGGTAAATAGACTTTGGCCTGAAGATATCCTTTAGATTTAACCAGCGCTTGTAATGTATTAGTCTCCAATTGTCAGTTTAATAGTAAATAAAGTAGAAAACAATGTGTATTCACAAGTTATTTTCATATATACCTTCTTGAAAAGAGATATTGTATGTGTAATGATGTAACCATCGACAGCTGTTAAAAGGCAGCACATGATTATTGCCGCATGCTCAATTACGCGAGTGTGGTAAGGCAAGTGAAACAAGTGTCCTCCTTTCAACCAACAAGCTGTTGAACGGGTGCTGAGCCCTGTCGCCAAGTCTTGGCAACGCAAGCCGTCACACAGGCACTGTCACTTTATGTACGGTATATGACTACAGTATAGATAAACTTGTATTGACCCCGTGGGGGAACTACAGTTGTCAGTACAGCAGTTATGAAACACAGGAGGACAGAGAACTAGCATGGGGATTACGAAAAGAGTACCAGAAACCAGGTATATTACAAATAAAAACTTGCCTGGTTCTACACAGTGGTGGACAGTAACGGAGTAAATGTACTTGAGTACTGTACTTGAGTACAGATTCTGAGGATCTGTACTTTACTTGAGTATTCGATTTTTTTGATACTTATTACTCTTACTTGAGTACACTTCCAAGAAAAATATTTTACTTTTACTCGAGTACATTTCTAGGAAGGCTGTAAAGTACTGAGTACTTGTAAGCCCACTCCACATCCACACCAATGATTCGCCATGCAACTCCTTGCAACATGGAACTACTTGCAACCATTTCCCCCAATGGCAGTTGCAAGGAGTTGCATTGGTGCGATTGACCTAAAACGGTTGCAAGGAGTTGCGACTAATTGCCTTGGTGTGGTTTGGCCTTTAGGTTGGCTGTTTTCTTGTCTTCCCTAAAATGCAATTGACCTAACTTCTGCTCTCACACTGGCCGTGTTTCTGTCTTCCCCCTCCGCTCGCCTCTTTTTTAAATCTTGTATGGGTGTATAGGAGTAGAAGTATTTAGTTCTGGTTCCTCAGTCATTTCTATGTTTTTATATGGTGTTTCTGCAGGCTTTGTATAACGTAGTGGTTCTACAAGCACATCAGTGCATGCAGTGCTGTGCTGGTTTAAGTGCCGAGTTACAGTACTTCTCTGAAACAAGAGTTACAAGGTCCTATAAATTCATTGTGAAAACATTACAGCAATTCATTGATCTAAAAATTAAGAAATGTACTTTTACTTTTACTTGTACTTTAAGTATTTTTCAAAGCATGTACTTAAGTATATTTAAAAACAATTACTTTTTTACTCTTACTTGAGTAACATTTTGACTGAGCTACTTTTACTTATAGTGGAGTAAATTTGACCAAGGAGTTTCTGTACTCTTACTCAAGTACTGGGGTCGAGCACTTCGTCCACCTCTGGTTCTACAGCACTTGGGTGCTGAGAACAGGTGTGATATGAGTGTAGTCACAGTGCACTAACACAGTGTAACCAACACGCTTGTCCACCTCTACCCAGGCCAAGGCACCCCGATCCTGGGTACGGTGCTGGGAGGAGGGGACCCCCCAGTCGGCCCTCCACGCACCTGCGGGAAAATTCCTTGAGGCAGGAAGGCAGAGGCCGTGCTCCCGGAGGGCCCTGGACACGCAGCGCGATTTTTTATTTTTCAAAAAGAACCAGGGAAGGGGCCTCACGCCGCCCCTCTACCCAGCTTAAGGCACCCCGATCCTGGGTACGGGGCTGGGTGGAGGGGACCCCCTCCCAGGGACCTGGTGGTACTTTGTACTTAGACAAATTTTCAATTTTTTAAACTTGTTTTCTAGGGGGAGGAATAACTGTGGCTCTGACCAACAACAGTTTTATCCTTTTGAATACAGTGGATAATACATGGTGTACGCACCTAAAAGTGACCGAACCACATAAGCCATTGAGGTATTTACGTGAAGGTCTTGGTCTTCAATCAAATAAATGTCTAACATTTATATTTATCATACTGGGGAACATTTATTTTTTAATTTAAGTTAAAAGCTGTGATCTGATCAAAAGTTAGCAGCTTTGAACATGAACATTTCCACAAATGTCATATGATCACCGGGGCTGCTGTCACTCACATGATATCAGTGGAAATGACATGACATCAAATGAAATCTGTCATCAATACTGTGGAAAAATTCATAAAACAAATCAATTATTTGTATCTTAAATAAAACGAGCAGCCTCTTGTAGCTCCACCTGCTAGCGCTGAAGCATAGAGGTAAACAAACAGCCTGCTGTAGACCACTGCCCAAGAGCACGACAACCCCTGTCTCACACTGAACACAATGACCTCGCACAAACAAACACCCAACACAGCCAGCTTTGCTTGACTCACAGCTCGACATCAAGCTGTGTGTTCACGTGGTCGTGTGTGTGTGTGTGTGTGTGTGTGTGTGTGTGTGTGTGTGTGCACCTGCTTGTGCTACACTTACAGTAAAAGAGTACTAGCAGGCAGCAAGTATATGACCCTGAGCTGTATAAAGCACTGAAGCGCGGGCCTGCCTGCTGCTACAATGCTAAAAATGCTAACACACACTCACTAGATGGGACACTGGGGTATAAATAGCAGCACTGCATCGGATGACTCTTCACTGCTATACTGTATGCTATGCTGTGCTCCCCCGCCCCCCCCCCCCTCCCTGTAATGTTTAATAGCCGACATAGATCAATGCCACAGAAAGATGATGTATCGGTCCGGACCATTTCACATGAAAGGGCTTAGTGTTAACCATGCAGCAGCACTTTCACCCTTTCACGTCGAGACGAGGCAGTGCGATTTTCCTCGTGCTGCACCACAGTGGTGTAGCAGCACCGTCCAGACAGGCAGCAGGGATCATTAATGCCAGAATGGTTAACCCCTTAAGACCGGGAACGCATCATCCGTGTCATTTTTAGATTTCTTTGGCGATAAAAAAAATATAGCAGATATAATAGCTCGTAGCGCGGCACTCTCGGTTGTAGATCTGCTATTTTTGAAAATCGCCATTTTTGAAAAATTGTGAAAATCAGCGCAAATCTTTGAATATATATATTATTTTAAAGCGATTTTTTTAAATTAAAATCTTTGCTTCTGGGGGTCCCTGGAACAAAATATCTTGAGATGGGGGTCGACGGCCAAATACATATCATTTTGGGGGTCCTTGACATGAGTCGTTTGAGAACCACTGATTATAGCGACGTTAAGTTTAAAAAGAAAAACTGTTAGGATTTAGAAGACATTTGTAGAATCCCCCAGAAGCAAAGATTTGAGTTACTAATGTTCACTTAAAAAAATATATATATATTCAAAGATTTGCACACATTTTCCACGATTTTTCCAAAAAATAGCAGATCTACAAGCTCATAGCGCGGCACTCGGTGCCGCGCTATGAGCTTGTATATCTGCTATTTTTGAATAGCCCAAAGAAATCTTAAAAACGACCACAAATGATTTTTTCCCGGTCTAAACGGGTTAATGCAGACAAAAGGTCTCTCACACTCAGTCTCTCATTATTACTTTTTTTCCTCTTTTATCCCTGTGCCGTTTCCTCCACCGTTGTTCTCCCCCCACTGTTCCCTTCACTCTCCACCACCCCCCCATTCTGCTTTTATATTCCCTCTCTCTCTCTGGACGGCGCTGAGCGTCTGGGGGCTGTGCACAGCATTAGGTGTCACCCCACATCAGACTTGGCCGCCAACCGCAGTGGACCCCAATCCGACAGGCCCATCGTAGCGGAACGGACGGCCGCAGTGTACACACAACTGTTCCACTACGAACGAACGGGGCTTACCAGCAAGCAGTGGTGTAAAGTAACTAAGTACATTTGCTCAAGTACTGTACTTATAAGTTAAAAAAATATGATTTTTTTACTTTACTGGAGTATTTCCAATTTTCTGTAATTTTACTTCTACTACATCTCAGAGGCAAATATTGTACTTTTATTATTTAAAAACTTAGTTAACTAGTTACTTTGCAGATATAAATTATGACATTATAAAACATACATTAACCACTTTAGCCCTGTTTTATACATCAGCCATTTGAGTACTTTTACTTTGGGTACATTTTGATACCAATACTTTGGTACTTTTACTCAAGTACATTTTGAATTCCGGACTTTTACTTGTAACGGAGTCCTTCTACATTGCAGTATTGATACTTTTACTTAAGTAAAACATTTTGAGCACTTTTCCCACCACTGCTTACCACCAGCGAGCTTTTACGACTCTGCATGCGTGCATTTCCCAGTGCCTCCACAGGGCACAGGGGATTAGTGGGTTGGGGGTTTGTGAGTGTCTCCTTGTTAATTATATCCAACCAAGGATTAAACATTTGTGTAATTGTAACGGCCCTAATGACACCTAAACCTCCATATGGATACTCAAGGGGCGGGTATGACGTAATAGAAAAATGGCCACTGTGTGTGAATTAGGGCTGGTAACTTTCCTCAGAAATGATATTCGAATATTGGTCTCAAAAAGTGGCAGATATTCGAATATTATTATTATAAAAAAATAAAAATAAAACTTTTTTTTGTATGTTTATTTGACAGGGACAATACAAAAAACAATGTATCAAGTGCTCGGATCCAATAAAACAGATATTTTGTTTGTTTTTAGAAGTTGATACATTGTTTTTTGTATTGCCCTGTCAAATAAACATTAAAAAAAAAACTATTTTTTTTTTCATATTCAAATATACATATTTTCCCCATATTCAAGGAATATTCGAAATTTGAATATTAATTTACCAGCCCTAGTGTGAATATGGTCACCATCTCCAGTACAAACAGAGCTAAAGTCATGGTTTTCGCCCCAACTCTCCATTGCAGACAAGAGTCAATGAAAGAAACCACAACATAACTTCATGTGGTTAAAAACGGAATTGCTCTATGGCTGACGGTGAGTGTGTAAGAGTTAAACTGGGATTACGGCGATACACAATGGCTTTAGGAATGCAACTGACTAAAGAGATGTCTGTTTGTGGTCTAGTAACCAACAGACACCACTAATCTACAATATAAACAATGAATGTAAGTCTATTGTTCTGTTATTAAATGGAATGCGATGGATCTTTTCCAAATCAGTTTAAAACTCAAACACATGTACACCTGGCGTCTATGCAATAAATACTAAATTGTTAATCCATCTGCATTCAAATGATGGTTGTCCCTTTAAACGGTGTGGGTGTTGAATGATATACAGCTAACCTTTTATAAGCACCAGCACTGGTGGAGTTTAGTCAATACAGAACAGCTGAGGGGAAAACATCATGTGACCCAGTAGACACAACACACGGCCGTAAGGGAGGAAGTATAGCCAACACGTTGAACCTATAGAAGTTGGAACTCTACTCATAAACATTCCAGTTTTTCCAATGGTGGCTAACATGCCATAACACAGTGACAGTGTCAAACTTTTCAACCCCCAGGTTGACATGCATTAGGCCATGGACTCCCATTTGATACCATTTGTATCTCTGGGGCCTATTATTGTTATCATTATAGTTTCTGTAAGTAAATATCGTTACAATTTTGATTACTGTTCCTTGCATCTCTTTTGTCTCTCTCTCTCTCTTTCTCTTTCCCCCTGACACGGTCAAGGCAGATGGCTGCCTACCCTAGAGCCTTGTTCTGCCGACTGCCTGAGGTTCTGTCTTGTTAAAAGGGAGTTTTTCCTTGCCAGAAGTTGCCACCTTTGCAGAAATGCTTGCTCAATGCGAGGGGGGGGTTTGTTCTTCCTCCGGACTGGCAGAGATAATAAATGTGCTGTAAAGTACCAAAAGCTTTGGAAAGTTTTGGAAGCAGCGACCACTCATATTCTAAGTGCAGGCTGCAGTAGGCCTACTGCACTTGTCTAATCTCATCTTACATCACAAGTATGTTCTGCAACAGGACGTCGCAGATGTGATTCTTAGATGTCCATGTAGAACGTTTGTAGTCCTACATCTTCAGAGAAGACTACAAGCATTGTACATGGACAATCAGTCATTAGAGTTCTGAGGTGATTGGGTCTTTAAAGAATTACTTTAGTTTAGAGGTAGTGCCGCTCCTTACACCCAACCGGACCAAAAATGGTTTGAACCGATAAGACATTGGCATCCTTAGAGGTCCATAAACTCACTACTAAGTAGTACATTTTGGCCTGAGGCGCTATAGGAAAGGGAATGGGGGGTCACCAAAATCAGCAGGGTTCATCATGTAATAAACCTATTATGCTATGATATATCTTCTGTGCAAAGATGACATTTTAGCCTGAAGGTGGCACTAGAGTAAAGGTCATGAAGACCTCAGGTGATAATTACTAAGGATTACTCAGCAAATTTCATGGCAATCCGCCCATTACATTTTCAGATATCTTGTGTCAATGTGTGCTTTTGGAGGAAATCTAAGGAAGAACCCAGAGGAGATGCCACGGGGTCACCAAAATCAATAAGGTTCATCTTCCTGGGAGCGTGAAGGTCCACGGCAAAGTGGTTTTGAAGAGATCTTATTTAGGAGTAAAGTGTTGGACGGACAGACCAGCATCGCTATCCATAAGAGCCCAGCCGCTAGCAATGCTAGTAAATATATAATCTTCCCTGTTTGATTAACTGAAAAGGGAGTTTGAAGATATTTGTGTTGGGTGCGTGTTGCCTGACAACAGCCAGAGTAGAAAACATTGAGCTTCCTGCATGTCATTGGCTGACTGTTGGGTTTTTATGACTGTTACCTGAAGAGTTGGCTGGCTCAGTGATTCACTCACAGAGTGACACTCCTTAAAACCCTATTTACTCTGCAATCACTAGGATGGAGGATACAAAGAATGGAGATGTGGGGGAGGGAGAGAGAGAGAGACGGAGGAATGAAAGTGTTGATCATACAAAGTATAGCCATTGAAAGAGGGCGTGGTGAAAAAGCCAAATAGAATGTAATAAGTAAAACATTTATAATAATACTATTACTACTACTAATAATAATTACTACTAATAATAATCAAATGGAAAATGATGTTGAGATAGGGCGCTCTGTTGAATATACATTTCTTGCTACACTGTTAAAAGTTGTTTTCTAAATTTCTGTTATCAAAGGTACTGCCCTGAGGGTGGCTCACCTGGTAAGAGAGCATACCACATACGCTAAATATACGGCTATAGTCCTTCCTGCAGACGGCCTGGGTTCAAGTCAGACCCGAGGCTCTTTACTGCACGTAACCCCCCCCCCCCCTCTCTCTCTCTCACCCTTCCTGTCTCTCTGTTTACCCTCTCAATCCAAATGTAGTAGAAATGCCGAATTACCCTTCATGACAATGGTTGAAATGAAATTAATACAAGCAGCAGTGGCCAACACACAACTAATGCAAGATAGATGGGATGGGAACATTTCAATTATGATGTGTGAAACAATATAGGGAACTGTGAGTTTCGAGCCATGTTCAACTTTAATTCAGCAACTAAACTGTCGCTTGATGAGGAAAGACCGGCTATTGTCATCGAGTTCAAGCTTCTCTTTTAAATTCTCCTCAATGAAAACAAACCGTCTTAAAAAACTGCTCAATTTACCCACTACCCAGCCATTCTCCTCAACCCCAGGAAAGCCCCCCACAGTCTAGGCTGCCTCTGCCCTTGCCTCAGGACTGGACCAAACAGTACTTCTATTTTGGGAGTGTGCGCTGGAGCTTTTCGAAGGTATATATATGATGTGAAATAAATTAGAATGACAAGGACATGGAGGTCTCTCTCCCTCTGCCCTTGTTCCCTCCTCCTCCCCTCCCACCATCTCACCCCATATTCCCTCCACTTTGTCCCGTCCCTCTGCTCTCTTCAACACAATCACTGCAGCTAAAAGAGGCTTTTAAAAGGCTCCATCGAGCGACCAAACTCCACGTCGACTGCAAGGCCAATTATAAGCGCTCTATCACAAATCCCCCCCTTCTCTTTCTGTGTCTCTCTCCCTCTTGATTTCTCTCTCAAATAGTATAGCGATTTAACGGGACAGATTGTCAGTCCTCAAGCCTTTACTGTACAGACTAGAGAGAAGGTCACGACCATATCCATGGGCAATATGTGCAGAATATGAACAGTAAACAGCAGTGATGTGTGTGAGGCTGCAGTGAAGCAGACCCTCTCCTCATCTCAACTCTCCTCTCCTCACTTCCTTTGCCAAGATAATATATTGACCAGGAGTAATGGCCAATCCAAAAATTTGAAAAGGATTTTTAACTGTTCCACTCAAATAAAATGTTTTGCTAAATTCCTTTTCACCCATTCAAGCCGGGAACGCATCTGTGTCATGTTAGATTTTAGCTACAACCATTATTTTATACTTTTGGCTATTCAAAAATAGCAAATCTACTATCTACGAGTTTGTAGATCTGCATTTTTTTTTGCATATTTTTGCAAATCTTTGAAAATATATTTTGTAAATATATAATTTTGGGGATCCTTGACATGAAAATGTTTGAGAACCACTGATATAGCAACATACGTATATATTTTTTTAACTTAGGATTTAGACAACATTTGTAGAATCGGCCAAATTGCAAAAAAATATGAGCTTGTCGCTATGAGCTTGTAGATCTGCTATTTTTGAATAGCCAAAGAAATCTTAAAATGACACACAGATGCGTTCCTGGTCTTAATGGATTAAGAGTAGAGATGGTAGGAGTTGCACTGTTGTGAGTAGCATACTTAAAGCTTTATATTCATATAATAATCAATGCTGTAAGAGTGTTTGTTCAATAACTGGTCTCTCTCCAGCTCTTTAATAAACAGAATATACATTTTCAGGTGGGCTGCCAATTTCATCCAATCAGGAGAGAGTACCCATTTATCAGCTTCAAGTTTTATGGTGTTCCAGTTTTGTTTCCAGATTTGTCTGCTAATTACTTTGTGTCATCACTTCTCATTTCACTTGTGTATCCTGTATCAGTTCTCTCTCTCTCCCGATTGGATAGAATTGGTATCCCGACCTGAAAATGCCCTTTCTGTCTACTAAAGAGCTGGAGAGACTGGAGCCCTCTGTTGGATTGGACAAACACACACGCACAGCATTGATTACTATTAGAATATAGAGCTATTAACACATATTTTAACAACCAAATATAGATTTAAAAAATCGAGTCTACAAATGCCTTCTAAATCCGTAGTGATAGCAGTTACAGGTTAAATGTGATAGGTTTAACATTACAAGACAAGTAGCTCTTTAATCAAGTTCACTTCCTTGCCGTTAGGGAAGACATACATCGTAACATAAAATCCAGAGTGTTCATTTATCTCCGTGAGTTAAGGGTCACCAGAGGCCATGTTCACACCATCAGAGTTGAATTAACGCTCAGGATAGTTGAGGGCAGTTAGGGTAAACTAAGGCTAACTTTTTTTCCTCTTCCCCTTCACTACTTTTAATTTGCTGAGTAACGGCAATAGCTGGCTGCCATTTCCTAGAAGTAAGTGCCCAGACCAAAACAAAGCAGCTAGGTTTTCCCTAAAGGCTTTAAAGGACTCTTGTCAGTGTTCCATGTAATAGACCTGCATGTCCTGTATTGCTGTGAAGCAGAAGTGACCTTTGTCATTCCTCAGAGCCTCTCTCTCTCTCTCTCTCTCTGGTTAGAACATACATTAAAGCAGCTGCGCTGACCTGCGGGTGACACTGACCCACAGCAGCGACAAACTCTCAAACAAGATGTCCAAGCCAGACCCCGAAGGGCATGGAAGTCATCCTTCCGTGACACTCGCGTAATAAGAGTGTTTTAACCAAGCCCCCAGAACCTGAGAGGGAGCAGTGAAGCGTATTGGACATGCTGGCCGTTCATAGGTACTGCAGCTTATTACGGCTGGAGCCAGCCACATGAACGAGCGAAAAACGGTTTCGACCAATGGGCTCGACTCACGAGCTACGCGTCACATAGGACCCAAATAGGCCCCGCCCATCACATTTCCCAACCCGGAAGAAGAAGGGGTGAAAAAGGGAGTTTGCACTGGGTGAGCAACTCCATACAAGTGGATGGATGGGCGGGGATTTCCGGTGCCCTCTCCATTATTTTTTTATTCTATGATTTTAACCCATTAAGACCTGAGGTCGATTCAACAAATGCCTTCTAAAATCAGTAGTTCTCAAAACTTCCAAGGTGTTTCAAAAATGTTCAAAAATATAAAAAAATATATTAGCATCTAAAATGAGACAGATGCTTTAATGAACAACCCACTGTGTAAACAACAATTATTGTATAGTAGTCCATACCCGGTCGACGCATCCGTGGGGGGATATGCGCACAAGATCTGGCAACCCGGGAGGCAGTTCGTCCCATAGCTGGGCAACCCCGTAACCATTGCCGACATTCTTTTGCACAAAAACGCTAATAAACAGCTGAGATTTGGTGAAATCGAAAAACGGGCTTCGCAGTTCCGTGCACATGGTAATGCTCAATGGCTGGGTGCAATTTCAGATCAATTGCTCCGCCCACTGAGGAGAACCGGGCAGAACAAATTTTGGCCTCACCACATTTTAGTCTCACCGGAGGTTTGTAGAATTATAGGAGGATGTTATAATATCAATGTATAATTGACTGACTGTTATCTCTGACCAACACGGAACGGCGTCAGATTAGATGACTTACTTACTGAGGATGTAGAGGGAAAGGGTGATCCCTGCCAAGCAGAAGCCCTCAAAGAAGCGCAGGGTGCTGAACATGGGAACGTTGACGGAGAAGGCCACGGTCAGACCGAACACCAACATGAAGAGCACAGAGATGATCAGCACCGGATGGCGGCCAAACCTGCAGACAAGAGAGAACGTTGGAAACGGGACGTTACTGCATGGCATGCATTTAAATATATCATTCTCCATAGTATCCAGTGGTGGAAAGTAACTACTAAATACATTTACTCAAGTACCGTACTTTTAATTTACTTGAGTATTTCCAATCTACAAGCTCACAACGCGCCATGATGCGGCGCGTTGTCAGCTTATAGATCTGCTATTTTCAACAAAAGAAATTACACATTTTAGACAATGATAACTTGTGAAACGGGTATAATGAGTACTTTTACTTTTGGTACTTTAAGTATATTTTGATGCCAATACTTTTTGGTATATTTTGATTACCGGACTTTCACGTGTAACAGAGTATTTCTACATTGCAGTATAGATACTTTTAGTAAGAAATGTGAGTACTTCTTCCACCACTGTCCCTATCAGACAGCGGCAATGAAGAACTCTTGTGTGCAGTGTCTTACCAGTCGGCAAGAACGCCAAACACGAGGTATCCGAAGATGGTACCCACCAGAAGGGAGAACTTTGCGATGTGGACCTTCCATGCCGAGTCACACACCAGACTCCACTGTTGAGAGAAGCAAACAAACAGGCATAAAGAGGACACCTTGGTGAGGAAACTTCAACTTCATTGTCACATCATAAGTTTACAGGCGTAAAAGAGAGGGTGTAACACATTTCTGTACAATCTCCAACGATTTAGTTTATATAGTCATAAGAATATAGAAAGAAACAAAGTAAAAACTCAGATAACAGGTCAACCATATCAAATACGTAAGGTGTTGGTTAAAAGGAAAAGAGAAAAAACTATTAGGCAGAATACTCGTGAAAGTAAGAGACACCTCTCTTAGCAGCAGATATCCGTGATAGTGCATTGTTAGTGTATTCCAGTGGTTCTCAAACTTTTTCATGTCAAGGAGGACCCCCAAAATGACATGTATTTGGCCGAGGATCCCCTACTCAAATATTTTGTATTTTTGTTCTTTGAGAACCAACCAATGGTGTATGTATGCATAGTCACAATTTGCGTGGTGATTTTATATATGCATGCACAGCACACATCAAAATGAGCTAAGAATGCTTTTCACCTATTGTTCTATGTGCCAAAATATTTAATTTGACTGTGAGAGAGCAATGGGGTTTGTTATTGCGTAATAGTATACGTGCCTTCAGTTCTTTATTTAACTCAAAGTGCTGGGTTAAAAGTGATCAGATCACTGTGTTTTTTTTCCACTGTATTGTGCTGACTCCATGCTATTGCGAAAGCCGTATTTTCCATCTCAAAGTCATGAGTCAACTATTCACTGCAGCCTTTACTTCCCTCGAGCAGCAGTGGGATTCCTAGCATGCAAATGATACTGTGTGTGTGTGTGTGTGTGTGTGTGTGTGTGTGTGTGTGTGTGTGTGTGTGTGTGTGTGTGTGTGTGTGTGTGTGTGTGTGTGTGTGTGTGTGATTTGCATGTTTAACATGTTATGTATTTTTTTCTATATACATAATATATGCATATCTACACACAGATACAGCACAGTAAATATGGGTCGCTCAGGAGCTGAACAGTAGACTTGGATCACAAAATAATTATAAAATAATGTCAGTATAATAAATGGAGGCATGACCCAGTGCCTCACAGACAGAGTAGGATCTCATACCACATAAATAAGGCTACTGTATAGTCCTTACTGCAGCTGTCACGGTCGGGTTTGAATCAGACCCAAGGCTCTTTCTTGCAAGTCATCCCCATTCTCTCCAATCAAAATAAAAATAGAAACAGAAATGCCTAAAGAAAAGTCATAATTACAGTCCGATCTGCTTATTATAATTTCCCTGCAAGATTTTATTTGAAAATAGCCGATCTACAAGCTCACAACGCGTCGCGGCGCGTTGTGAGCTTGTAGATCTGCTATTTTCAAACAGCTGATGTATATGTTAAAGTGCTCATGTGGCCCATAGTCGCTTCTTTTGGGCTGGTTTTCCTAGACCTGGTTGCTTGTCTCTCTCACAGAATCTGGCAACACTGGTCCCGATATGAACATAGCAGACATTCCCGAAGAATGTTGTGTTTGCAGGAAGAGTCTCATTATACAAAAACAGCCATTTAAACATAAATGCTACTAGTCAAACATTTATGTGACTGTCATTTCTATTGCCATATTGTCAAATTAAGGGTAGTTTAGTAGTACCATAGCTTTGGCACAGAGGGAGAGGGATAAAGGTCTCCAGCTGTCTGTGGGGGACATTAGGCATCTAGGGATGGGCATGCTGGGGTGTGGCAGCGCTAACAGGTGCCTAAACCATTAGGCAGCTGGTCAGCACCCAAGCAACACTCCACAGTTTCAGGTTCAAGTTCTCATTGTCGATAACAAATTGCAGAGATTTTGAAAACTCATCCCCTTTGGACTACAAACAAAGTCCCTGGCTGTCACCGTACTTAATAGTTTCAGCGAGAGGGCGATTCTAACCTCTTCCAACCTCTAGCATAGTGACCTGCTCAGAATGGTACGCTCCAGGATTACCCGGAGCCACCCAGCCATCACATGACCCAGGCATGCCACTCATTCATGGCTTTCGGTATCGATGTCAGCCGGTGACAAAGACGAGAGGGAGGCTGGGGGAGGCAAACAAGTACCTGTTGTGCAATGGCACCAAGAGGAAACAAATTGAGCACTTTAAATGTAAAGACGCTTGCTCAACCCTGGAACTGCGACAAACAAGCATAATTATCACCGAGTCAAAAATCCTTGAGTGTGCCTGAGGACAGGATCTTTGTGTCTGAATAACAAACACATGACTAATGCCGTGTCACGGCTGATCACCCTTTGATGACAATGCAGAACTGGACATCTGTGGCAGGAAATTATTATAGTATGTTGCATAATGTTGGAAGGTACCCAACAAAATGAGCATTAGTGCCAAAGAGCTGACCAAGGTGTAAGACTATGTACAAGTCATCCAAAACACATCTTAGAGTGAATGCTGTTAACAGCATATAAGAATAGCATGGCAGTTGATTTCCACTGCGGCCACCCATGTTGAAAAGGGCTATATATAATGGTGTATACTGTCATTTATCCGTGTTCTAACTCATATAGTACATGGCCATTTATTAATTTAGTGTCAGTCAGCTGTGAGTCAGTTGTGAGCTTGTAGGTCGGCCATTTCCACTATCAGTGGGGGTTTTTAGTTATAAAATATGTCAGTCATTTCTTTGTATATTAGATCATGTGTCATATCCTCCCTGTGCAACTTCAAACCCTAAAAGCCAAACAGAAATGTAATTTTCATTCATATATTCCAGTGATCAACGACAGAAACGCAATTAAATCGTTAATCACAATTATTTGAGTGACAATTAATAATCAGGTAAAATGTCATCGTGACAGCCCTACCTATTTAAATCAGACCGACATTCATTCTTATACTGTATGCTCAACATCTCTCACTGCTACTATAAATGACAGCTCATCAGTGATGATCAATCTCCCTCCACCTCCCCAGCCTCCTCCTGTAGTAGCATTTAGGTTTCCACTATGCCAGCATGTCCTAAAATGCAGGTTCTTCATACAGTATGTATAATGTTCTTTTCATTTCTGTACATCTTTAGGTTCTGCCATAAATGGTGCATTTACTTAGCGCCTTTATCCAAGGCGCTTTACAATGATTGTTCACACACACCGATGGCGGAGGAAACCATGCAAGGCACCGACCTGCTCATCGGGACGGAGCAATTAAGGGTTCAGCGTCTTGCTCAAAGACACTTCCACACCAACTCTGGGTGGAGGAACTGTTGTCCTAAGCGGCCGCTCTTACCTCCTGAGCCAGAGCCACTGCCGCCATAATGAGGGGTTCATTCATATATCTATTATCATGTCCATGTAATAACAGTATCTTCATTCATGTTCTTTTAGCCCCTGTTTCCCCTCTCCCTGGCCACAATTGTACATTTGAATCTGTTCTTCATTTGTTTTGCCTGGTTATCCCATTCAATCCGGAAATGCATCTCTGTAACCATTATTTTATACTTTGGCTATTCAAAAATAGCAGATATACAAGCTCATAGCGCGGCACCGAGTGCCGCGCTACGAGCTTGTAGATCTGCAATTTTTTTTAAATAGTTAAATGTGTGCAAATCTTTGAATATATATTGTTTTAAAGCAAACATTTTTTACTCTAATCTTTGCTTCTGGGGGTCCCTGGAACAAAATATTTTGAGATGGGGGTCGGCAGCCAAATACATATAATTTTGGGGGTCCTTGACATGAAAAAGTTTGAGCACCATGGATATAGAAACATACGTTTTTTTCAGAATACTGTTGGGAATTAGAAGACATTCGTAGAATTGGCTTCAGGTCTTAATGGGTTAAACGAAATTCCAACTCTTATTTCGAAGCATTGAAATGGAAGTCTTGTTGTGTAGGTACTAGGTAGTTAAGCAGAAGACGCCTCTTAATCTGTGAGCTGACAAGCACAAAGCACAGGACAAAAGCCCTACTGCTGGAACTGTGTGTGCATGTGCGCGTGAGTGCATGTGCGCGTGAGTGCATGTGCGCGTGAGTGTATGCGCGCGCTTGTGCGCATATCGTGTCCTCAACACTGTTCCAAGGCACAGATGGGGGACCAGGAGACAAGCAGTGAAAACCCTGGGGTGTCTGTCTCTCTCTCTCTCGAAAAAAAGCGTCTGTTATCCTACATCAATGGTCACTCTGCGCCAGTGAGCGTCATTAGCCGTGATGGGGAGGGAGGGACGCCTCCCTCCCAACTACAGCTGCACCCTACTGCACTCGTTGAACTACAGCGCGGGGGTGGAGGGGGGGAGGGGTTTAGAAGAAAGAAAGAGAAACTATGGTGGGAGGAGGGGGTCAAGTGAGTGGAAAATGAAAAAAATATATGACCATTTCTTATGAATAAAATGAAGGCAGAGATAAGAGGAAGGGAGAGGCATATTAACGACAGAGACAATTATAGGTGAAGGATGTGTTGGGAGACAAGCTACAAGGCCGGCGTGGAGGAAAGAAATGTGAGGGGAGAGAGACTGCTGCAGAGTTACTGCCTAGCAACAGCCCCCCCATACCCCCCCCCCCTCGCCTTGCTTTATCCATGTCTTTTGAATTCCCACAGTGGAAGTTTTAACACGATTTCCTCCTCATCCCCGAGGTTGAGTGAGAACGCGTATCGTGGGGGCGGCGGCGTACGTGAAAATGAGCAATGGGTATGACAGAGAATGTAAGAGGGAGTGTGAACAAGTGAATGTGGAGCGAGCAGGCTGAGCAGACAGTTGCGAGCATCGCATAGCATAGCATGCATTACAGGCATTCTATTACGCGTCCTGTAGTAGTAAAACGTACACGGCGAAATCCTGAGTGTTGCGGGTCCATTTTTTCACTCCCAGAGTTAAAATAACACTCAGGATTCTCACTGTGTCAACTAAATGCCATTGTAGACAGTCTGTGCATGTGCAATTCAATACATAGGAGCCAGTTTATAATAACTGGGCGTGGTGGGCATGTTTGCCAATAACCGCCACTACAGCATCTAGAGACAATAAAACACATTCTAGCAAGTAGCAAAGAGGATGAACAGAAACATGTTGAACAAGATGGGTAACAGCATGTGTCGCTTTCCTGAAAAAAAAACAATACTGGCACATTCACAGAGCACTGCAGACACAACACACCATTCTACTCAATGGAAATAATGAACAACTGGAGCTTCTGTGTGCTCTTCCCACTGAGGAAAAAATGTCCAGGGTTACAAGAAGGCTGCTCCAGCTGCTTGACAAATTACCTTAGCGTCTGTAGGTTTGGCTATTTGTCTGTTCGATCAATGTGTTTTTTTACCCCTCTCTAGAGAGACGAGCAATATGAAGGTTACAATGCTAGTACAGTACGGTATGTATGTCTACAACAACTGTAATGTCTGTCAAAGTCAAAAGTAAGAACTCCTGGAGCTTTCAGGCTTTGAGCACTACTAGACAAGGGGAAAGGCCCGATGTAGCATGGGAGAAGAGGGGGGAGAGGGGATGTAGGCAGAAATATATATATTTGCCTTTAGAATGTGTTAGTTAAGATCCATTAAGACCTGGAACGCATCTGTGTCCTTTTTAGATTTGAGCTTAAAAGCAATATTTTACACTTTTGGCTATTCAAAAATAGCAGACATACAAGCTCATAAATGAAAATGTGTGCAAATATTTGAATATATATATTTTTAAAAGCGAACATTTTTAACTCAAATCTCTGCTTCTGGGGGTCCCTGGAACAAAATATTTTGAGATAGGGGTTCGCGGCCAAATACATATCATTTTGGGGGTCCTTGACATGAAAAAGATTGAGCACCACTGATATAGAAACATACGTTATTCAGAATACTGCTGGGATTTAGGAGACCTGTAGAATCGGCTTCAGGTCTTAATGGGTTAAAACCTTATTGGTTGGTTGGTTGGTAGATAGATAGGTTAGGTAGGTAGGTAGGTATATGTATGCATTTCTTTATTATTACTTGACATTACATAAATCTAGCTCATCAGAAGTAAGAAGCTAAATGGCAAAACATATAAGTAGCTTTACTGTTATTGTTATACAATATTTGTGTATATTTATATAGATATCCGATGGCGATTTGCAACAGAGAGAGAAACTAGAAACTAAAGGGGCGCTCCACTGAGTGCCTGCAATGCCAGGTGGTCTACCCAGGGCTGTGTACAGAAAGTTATTAGTTGCATCCGTCAGGAGGACTCAAGGATGCTACGGGGAGAAGATAATGTATGGTTCAATATAAAGCCCCTATGGTCAGAAGTGAAAACACCTTTGGAGGTGTACAATATAGAGGCTTCTGAAGAAGACTGTGTGTCGAAACGTTAATCTACAAATAAAGCCTTGACTGGGAGCTTCTTGTAAAGTTACAAGTTAATCCACTATTGGTTCTGCACCTGCCGTCCAGCGCATGTGGCAGTTTTATTTTTTCTGTACAATATAGAGGCCCCTCGACATGCGATTCCAATTTGTGGTCGACTACATGTTGCATTCATGATCCAGGGTTTTTTTCTTCTTCTTTAAAAAGGAATTTTTTTCCCCTTTTTTCTTTTTTAAGATCCCATTAAAAAAACAGAGGCTACTCCCACAAAGGAATCCAAGGAAAATGTTCTAATTGTACAGCCTACAGTTCAACAGTTATAGGCCAAAACCTAAAGCGGGCTGGTATAGCGCCACTGAGGCCAATTTGAAACATTTAGTAAGGTTAGAGGGTACTTTAGCCTACTGGCTGCAAGTACAAAAGGTTTGGCGCCGATTGGTCCGGTGGCTTGCGAGATAGTCTCACTCTCACACACACACATACATATAAACATACACACACAGACACAAACAGGGGCAAAAACATCATCTCTATCTTCTGAGATAATTAGGGCTGGGGGACATCTATTGATCAAATATTGATCAGACAGGTTGATATCAATATTGTGACGATATTGTGGGATTTGACTATTGGTGTCAAAATATTTACACCATGATATTTTAGAACAATAATAATCAGCAATACTTATATAATAATAACACCGAATTGAATAAAGCCAAATAATAGAACAGCTAGAATTGCCAGGTAAATGCAGATTACCAAATTATATCACATTACTGACAACACTTATAGGATATGCCATATCACAATATTATAATACCTATAATATCTAGTCTCATATCACACAATATCAATAATTATATTGATAAATATTGTGTGATATTGCCCAGCTCAAAGAGAGAAAGAAACCCACCACCCATCCTCCCGACCTCCGCCTCACATTCCATTACCTAATCCAACAAACAAAACCTGAAGACCAGCCAAAGGTCAAACACCCAGCCCTATGTTCACTCTTCACTGATCACAACCACCACTTATCAGAAACAAACCTTGCAGTAAACACGCAGTGTGCACAGAGCTTTATCCTCACCACTTTAGTTATCAGAAACACACACACACACACACACAGTCTGCAGGAGAGTTTTATCTTTCAGTCACACAAGTATCTCTTCTCCCAGTTGACGCCGTTAGTGGGTGTCGTTGTTGAGCTGACTTGGCATCTGCGGCGGGGTCATCCCCTCTCAAACAGCTGAGACCGTCTCCAACTGTCCCATACTGATCTGGGGTCTGTGCGAGTGACAGGCCAGCTGGGTAAACAGCATGGATGCACATGGAGCAGAGAGGCCGGGGGGAGTTAAAGACTACGGTATCAACTTGCAAAATCTTTTGGGTGTGCAACCTCATAGCGATATTGGGACTGGGTGTTCCCACCAACGCGCTTGTAAAGAACATTACTGTATGCTGCAGATGTTATGTCTGCATGATTATGCTGTATTTTACAAAATAAAATATTATGTTTACTAATGAAAGTACTCCAATTAGAATGACATTATAATAGCAGCCATACTGCAGTGTTCTTCTCTGATCAGCAAAATAGGAGAGCAAAATACAACCCTGCCAGCCGTCCGACCACAACTGGACCCCCGTCAGTTTGCGTACAGGGCCAAAGGAGGGACATAGCATGCCTCCTCCACCAACATCTGGAATCACCAGACAATGTTGCAACAATTCTCTTTGTTGAATTCAGTTCCGCCTTCAACACCACTCAGTGCCATCAGAGGATATGGAAACTTCACTAACTCAACAACCCTCCACTCCTCATCAACTGGATTAACATCTTCCTCATCAACAGACTACAGGCTTCTAGAATAGGCATAGCATCATTATCAAATGTCATCAGTCAACACGAGCCACTCAGGGCTGTGACCTGCGTCCCTTCCTTTAAACACCCTATACACAAATGACTCTATCAGCCTCTCACCCATCAACACATACTTCAGATACTCTCTGATGACTCCGTTACAGCTTATCAAAAGCGATTTCCAAACATAAAATAATGGTGCACTGACAATTACTTACAGTGATACGTGGACAAAACAAAATAATTGGTCATTAACACACCACACACTGGACTGAACGCCCCTCCACCCATGGAAAGACAGTAAAACAGGTCGACAACTTCACATATCTTGACTTGGACTCACTTTGGACAATAAACTCAGTTTTGATCGACGCATCTCTTCTATCCATACACGATTCCTGCAAACCCTCCATGTTATCTGTAAGCTCAGAGGAACACTGTCTTTTGCCCCACACCTCTTTTAGTTACTCTAAATAAGCATAATTCATCCCATTCTGTTGTACTATTCCCCATTATTGTTCAACATGTTGACCATCTCCAACAAAAACAAACAGGCTGCCTCTGAAATATCCTTCCACACAAAACTCTCACACCTGAATGACAGAGCCACCACACGCCTCGCACTCACATAGCAAATGAAACTGATCACCCCCTCAATCATCACTTCACAATAATGCTGCGAAGAAGGTTGCTTTTGCAGGAGTGTTGTCCACTCTGCCATTGCAGCATTAAACAAACTGCCTTGCTGACATGTTGTTGTGTGTTATTGAGTATGGATGTATTTTAGAGATTCAATGAATTGTCTTTACCCGTATGCTGTGTCGCATGCTACTGTTTATGTGTCTCTATGTTGAGCAGGCTGTGAAAACAAATATCCCTCTGGGACAATAGTCTAATCTAAAGTTGAATCTAATCTAATAGCTTCAAAAGGTGTGTAGCTTTGTGGCAGACAGTCAAATGTTTCTCCATAGGATACTTCTGTTTCAAAACACAGAGATCCTAATCTTCCAACAAAGTGTCAAATCTTCCCAATTAATCTGACGCTATATTCCATGTGTGCATGCGTTTGATTTGATGAGCTGCTTCTTCTTCAGGCAGCGTGTGCCGCTGTTATATCCGTCTGAATGGGAGTGGATTGGGCAGAGAGCAGAGAGACCCTACTAGTCTCCCAGTAATGATACATTCTCATTTCCATGGCTCAGCCCAATTAAACAAGGCCCAGAGGAGACCCGGGACTCTATTAGAGCAGGTCTCCACATCAGCACCACATTCTCTAACTCCTCAGTGCTCATCAGAGCCTCCTCCTGATGTTGCCCTAGTGAACTACACCAAGAGGCATGTTATACTCTCTCTCGCTCTTCTGCAGATTAAACCTATGAAGTGCACGACTGGGAATAAAGCCAATGGACATTTTATATCTTCTTGTGTGGGACGTTGACTGTTAATAGGGTGTGAAGGGGTTAAACGTGTGATGGTGTATTTTTACTAGAGACATGAGTGTTGGCACTCCGCTCTGCTGCTGATGTATAGGATGTCACACGCACACACACACACACACACACACACGCAGAAGCGATCCACACACATGGCTGCTGAGTCAGCACTTCCTGCATACAGTGTCACGTCCCCCGACTTCCACTGAGGTCATATGAAAGGTAGAGATATGGCCAGGAGAGTCAATTCTCTTCCAATTTGGCTTCCCGTCAGGAGTCACCTGAACGCTTGCCCCTCGAATCAATTTCTCCCAAGCATGACCTTGTCACAACATGGAATGTCTGGGTCAGGGAAGGGCACCGTTCCAGAGGCTTTCACCAACTGCTCAGCTCTGTCACTGACTGTTCTGCTCTGGTGGCAGTGTCAACATGACATTCAGAGGACGACAGGACGTGTGTGTGTGTGTTGCGTGTCTGTGTAAAGGTAACACAAATACATGTATTCACAGCCTACTAAGCCACCAAGTATTCGAAAATCCAACGGTGCTGTAGTACAACACCGTTGGTCAGCATACACAGTAAAATCCTAACCCTAAGGCTTTTGCTGTGTAGGGCTGTAGGCGCTTGATTATGTCTGTGTGTTGTTGGGGAGCGAATGAGGCGTGGGAGGGGTCTCATGCTAGTACGCTGGTGTTGTGATCGTGATTCAGTGCTCGAGTCGGCCTTCATGAATGCAACAATATCTTTCTGGTTAACGTTGTTGATGTAGTTTGTCTACGTTTGCTTACCTGTTGAACGGCGTAGTTCGATTTGAGGGTACACGACTGAATATAAACTGCTCTGGCGATGTCCACTGTTCATTTGAAAAGTTATGCAGCAAGAAATTACACATCTAGCCATCTTTTTCTGCCATCCTTTCTGACTGACGCACACAAAGCAACGGAACTGTAGGAGGGGCGTTGGGGTAGATGTTTGCTAATGTTGTGAATATAGCAAACATAACATAGCAAGATATAAGGTATTTTCATAAAACATACATCTGACCATGTCGTGTTAGCCTATTAACCACGTGAACCATAGATCACAATGCAAGATTTGGTGTAGCGAGAAAAGAGAGGAACAAGTATAGAGCCCTGGGGGACACTGGTCAATGAAGTATATAGGGTTGCATTTTGTTTTTAAATACCAAATATGGCCATGGGTGTTATGGCGACAGAGGATTAAGACTAACCGTTTCTTAGCATCTTTGGGAGGGGGAGTAAAGTTATTTTAAATTGGGGAAGCTGTTGCATCAGTTTCTCCACTCACATGGTATCCAGTACAGGCTCTTCAGGCAGGGCGGGATTTATCAAAATATCAAATATAGTTCCTCATACCCTGAATATGTTTCAGCCCCCAGGTGAAGGGTGGCATGAATGCAGCTAGCTGAATAGCGTGTGCACCAGAATTATTGGAGCAGCCTCTCCGATTAGGTACCACTGGACAGCAAATGAGAGCATGGACGGTGTATCGTGTCTCCTGGCTCTCACAGTGGACAAGATGCAAGAGCTCCATTTTATGTGCTGGCTGTTTAAGCATGGACATTATCAGTGATAAACAGATGGATTGCTGGCATCACGGTGAGCCAAAGGCTCAGCATGGCACAGTCTCCTCTTCCCATGTAACAGGAGGGACCCTATGAAGATTTCAGATCAAACCAGTCCCACTTCTATTTGAAATCAAATATTTGACAGAGAAATACGGTATCCTGATGAACTGGACACCACTTGTTTACAGTGTCGCACAAGTGGCGTGTAAGGTTATTACATTGCATCACTCGCAACGATGAAGATGTTCTTCAGCACAGCCAATGTCTGACATTAGGCGCTGACATGGCAGCACGACACATTAAAAATACAAAATAGGGTATGTTACACCGGAACATTTCCATTTGAAATGGCAGAAAATCATATCGACTCGAGTTCACAACAAAAGCACGAGATGATTTTCAAACCCCAGCACGCTCAGGTAGGAATGATTATAAAATCAGTCTAATAAATGAGCTGCAAAAAGGGAACTCGCGGCTTTTGAATCCTCCTCAGGTTGTGAGGCTTATTTCTGAAAACAAATGGCATAATCACAAAGCTCATAAGTCAAATACGCGAGAAGGACCTTCTGTTTTACCTCTCCCAATTAAATGATCCTTGATGTGGGTAGGCTTATAATAATTATGCACAGTATCCACACACGGCAGAAGGACTGATAGAAGTAATCCCTCATTTAGCTTAACCTCCATCTAAATTATGTTGAACCATAATGACAACAGACATGATAAGGCCTCATCCTGACAAACTGAGATAGAGATCCAACTGCATACCAGAAAGAGATAGAGGGGGGAGGGGGCAGGGGGGGGGGGGTGCTAAGACTTTGGAGGGCAGATGATTTTTTTGTCAAGTGGCTTCAGTGTTATTACACAAAGTGTAACAATGCCAAAGGACAGTGGCATGTCTCTGCGATAGGTCGTACCTCGAGTCAGCTGCTGGGATGACTCATGCTGCTGTCCCCGACTGGCATGAAAGCATGCTCTGGTCTATACCATGTGAGCGACTGTCTCCCCATGTCCTACTTTAGAACCACGATTTGTCAAAGGTGCATGAAAGTGATTAGTCTACCAATGCTATTTCATATGCAGTAGCCTTGCCCACATGGTAAAACGCCCCACTGTGGAGGAGAAACCCTGCATTCTGTCCCCGAGGGGGGGGGGCATCTGCCTCAAGTCTAGATATACAGTATAGAATAGATTTGCCACATGCAATATAAAGGTGTCTGTCAGTCAGTCAGCAGCAGATCAAGGCCATCACCTGATAAATGCTGTGGTTCTTAAATAAAGAAAATAGAGGCCTATTCATTGGGTTTTGAAATCAGAAGGTGTCCATCACTCACTCACACAATGTATTCCACTAGTCATCATGAAATGATCCACGAAAAGCCTATTATAGGTTGGATGGGGGGGGGGGGGGGCATTGATACATGTATTGATAAGAGACAGAGAGAAGGGATTCCATGATGCACGAGGATGCATTGGGCATAAACTTACCTTGGTGACAACATTCCGCACGAGCCCGGTCTGCAGCTCAAACGTCCATTCCTTGCACATGCACTGCATGTTGGCCGTGTCATTCTTGCCAAAACTACTTCCATTGGGATAATGACCGTCACTCCTTTGATAAGCGGGACGCTCACTGTTATGTGAAAATAACGCGGAATGACTTTTGGTCACATTGGTGACATTCGCCAAAACAGGCTGGTGGACACACGTGTTGTTCGGCTGGGCGAGGAGGAAATTGTCGGAATACTGGCTGAATCCGATGAATATCGCCGGGATCCACGTCAGGACAATGAGGTGTCTCTGGTAATTCCCGAATCCCCCGAGGAACGGCAGGACGCAGTCGTCGATGCGGAACAGCACTCCCGGGGGCGACGCGGTGCCGTCGGGAGACACGAAGCCGTTCTCCGGCTGCTGGTGGTCCGGGTCCGTGTCGAGCTGCACCACGGCCATCGTCGCGGTCTCGCTCATGGATGGATGCGTGTGGAAGCAGCAGTCAGTCAGTCAGTCAGTGAGCCGGTGGGTTGGTTGGTAGTGCTACTACTGCCCCTGTCGATCGGTGTTGCCAGGTTCTGCGAGAGAAACAAGCGTTCAAGGTCGAGGAAAACGAGCCCCATAAGAAGCGACATGAGCACTTTAAACCTAAATACATACTGTATATATATACGTCGGCTATTTGAAAATAGCTCCCATGGGCTTGTAGATCGGCTATTTTCAAAAGAAATCTTGAAATAAAATGCTGAACATTTGGAAGATCTTTTTTAAACATTCTAGCAACACATCTGGTACAGGGCTCTTTGGGCACAAAATAGTTTCAGATGGGGGCTAGAGAGGGACACTTACATATTAATTTGGGGGTCCATGACATGGAAATGTTTGAGAACCACTGGTCTAAACAACATTAGGAAACAAGCCCAAATAAGCAACTACACTTTAGAAAGAAGCCCAAAAAAACGCTTATAATAAGCGGACATGGCAACACTGTCCACAATGCGTCAATGCCCCCGCTCTGGTGCTGAAAGCAGTGCGCACTCAATCACTGGAATGGAAATAAGACGCACCTCTTTATTATCAGGAAGCATTCACTTCACTCCGTGTGTTGCTGCCTGCCACCGAAAGAAAGGGCTATTCGGTTGAAAAGCACCGGAACAGGAGAGACCGCAGTGGTGCAGCCTATGTATAATCAGTGGTAGAGTAAGTAGTAGTGTGTCCCTTTAGGCCCCCTCGTCTCATACATTGTAGCCGACGTTGTGTCGTTGTAGGACGGCGTGCTTTCGGAGGAAGTGCCGAGTCCGCCCTCTCCTGAGGGCGCTACAGGTAACACACCTGTCTGTCCACAAATATAGACCTTAGTCCCGTCCCTTTAAAGACTCTACTATGTCGCTGGTGCACTATGGTCCTCCTACACGTCAAAGGTTCTGTAGACTAATAAAACAATGTAAAATGGCAACTTGAACACACACATTATCAATACAGAACACAGCTAGCCAGGTAGGTGTCTACTACCTACGTCCGAGAGGAGGCGGGACTCGCTCTATTCCCCACCCACCATCTACCAGCTTGTTGTTGGTGATTGGAGCATATTGCTACTGTAGTGTCTGTAGCCTACTGTTACTGTACAGACATGCAGACTGGTTTGGCCATAATGTCAATGTGCCAGGAAAACTCTGAGATTTGCACAATGAACCTGGTAACTTTGTTTAAGGCAATAACTATGATATATCATGTAACTGAATAAAAATGTAGGCTAGAGACACTATTATTATTATTATGATGACATATTATTGTGTTATTATTATTTTTATCATTATTATTATTACTATTATTAATAATAATAGTATTATTCTTATGCCTAGATTATTGTGTGTGTGTGTGTGTGTGTGTGTGTGTGTGCGTGTGCGTGCGTGTGCGTGTGAGAGAGAGAGAGAGAGAGAGAGGGAGGGGGGATTTAGCATTTTTGTAAATGTATGTTTCCTCTGCCTATAAAGCCCCTTTAAATTGAATAGAGAGAGAGAGAGAGAGAGAGGGGCGTTGATTTAAATTAGGGGGTAGGGAGTATGGACATCCTCCTGAGTCCTACCACTTTTGGATGTCCGACTACCATTCATTTTACCTAATATAAGATATGTTTTCTCTTCTGTGAAACAATTTTATTGACTCTACAAAGGGTTAACTCAGGGTTTCCCTTTCTGCTCCCCCACAAGCTGTAGTGTGATTGGCTGGGTATAGAGCCAATCATTTAAGCAGAGTCAGCCCTCCTGTCACCTTGCAACACAGTTGGATTGAGGCAGAGGGAGAACTGGGTTAAGGGTTTGATTGAATCAACTTCTATAAGGCACCTCCACATTAAGAAAGACATTCCTCATTCAACTATTAAAACATTTGGTTACTGGTGTAATAGTAATATCTTGACTTGCAAAGAAAGCTAACAAAGCCACTTTCTCTTCAAGTTCATGCAGACTGACATATCATGTAAGGCCCAAGCACAGGTCCCCCCCCATGGACGGATTATGGACTGGGTCTATAGGGCCAGTGCCCAGAGGCCCTTGACTACTAGGGTGCCCCTGAGGCCCTGGGTTTGCGAGGACGATCGACAATTTACTAGAACGTATATAGATTAACGCTCAAACAAGTAGGCCGCTCTGCCTACACAGTACAAGGCCCCTCTTACTGTATGGCCGTCTAACAGGTCTAACGTCTGACTAACAGACGTTTACATGCAAATATTAAGTGAGTAAATAAGTAAGTAAAGTAAATGCAAATAAATATCATGTAAATGCACTAAGTTGTAGACATGTGTCCTGTATGATGAAATGTCTACAGGTGCTTTCTTGACCCACACGTGCCTTACAATTTAAGTAGTGTGTTTGTGTGTCCACCTGACTACCTGTCCTGGGTAGTGCAGGCGGGCTGGCCGGCCGAGTCTTATATTAAAATTGGCTTAAGGGAGGACTGGCCGGCCGGCCAGACCACGTCACGCTCATGTCACTATGACTCCTATGACGCCATAACCGGGTTCCCAATGCAGCTACGCCCAAATATGGAGTGTGTTGTCTAACCTCAATGTGTCGTCATGGCATCAGGTGCAAACAAATCAGTGAGCTCCATATATGGGCACAAAAGGGGCCATGCCCATAAATAGGTATATACTGATGACATCAGCTATCTCCATATATGGGCATAAAAGGGACAAAGACAGATGCAGAGATAATGTGTTTTAAGACATTTTGGTGGGATGAGAGGCAGAAAGACAGTGATAGTTTTATTCCATGTTTACAATTTTTTTGTCATACTCATATATGTCCCATTTTAATGCATTGGTCGACCCAATTTAAAAACTTTACTTGCACATATCAGTAAACTTGTTCAATTACCATAGCTGAACTGTCAAACCAGGCAACACACGCCTCCACCCGACTGTCAGTGTTTAACAATGCTTCACTCTCCAGGACACAGTGTGCCACTGCACTTATTAGTCGAGTCCAGCTGAATGTTTGGTAATTGTGGGATCGCTAAAGCGATCACACTAATGTTATTGCCACTATTTATATACTATATTCCGCCCGTTTTTTGATGGCTAACTAGTCCTTCATACTTTTATCTACAAACTCCGTTCCAACTCTTCAACGTTCGGCCTACTCAGGACATATCGGCTACCATTTGAATTTTTGAAATCATTTGTACTTTTAGAGATATTTCACTTTTTACTTCTAAAAAACTCCCATTCATTTCAATGGAGAAATTCATACTTTTAACTAGAAACTCCGTTCCAACTCTATAACGTTCAGCCTACTTAGGACATATTGGCTACCATTAGAATTTTTGAAATAAGTTGTACTTTTAGAGATATTTCACTTTTTAAATAGTAAAAATACTTAAAAGTTGATAAAAAGAGTAAAAATACTTAAAAGTTGTAAAAATTAGTAAACGCTACTTTAAAGTAAATAAAGTGACTAAAAATAATTTAAAGTAAATACATTGAGTAAAAATACTTAAGAGTACTTATATTGAGTAAAAATACTTAAAAGTACTCAAAATGAGTAAAAATACTTAAAAGTTGAAAAAAATAGTAAAAATACTTAAAAGTTGATAAAAAGAGTAAAAATACTTAAAAGTTGTAAACATTTGTAAAAGCTACTTTAAAGTAAATAAAGTGACTAAAAATACTTTCAAGTAAATACCTTGAGTAAAAATACTTAAAAGTACTCAAAATGAGTAAAAATACTTAAAAGTTGATAAAAATAGTAAAAATACTTAAAAGTTGTAAAAATTAGTAAAAAATACTTTAAAGTAAATAAAGTGACTAAAAATAATTTAAAGTAAATACCCTTAAGAACCTTTCAAACCTTTAGAACCTCTTAAACCTTTAGAACCTCTTAAACCTTTCAAACCTTTAGAACCTTTCAAACCTTTCAAACCTTTAGAACCTCTTAAACCTTTCAAACCTTTCAAACCTTTCAAACCTTTCAAACCTTTCAAACCTTTCAAACCTTTAGAACCTTTCAAACCTTTAGAACCTCTTAAACCTTTCAAACCTTTCAAACCTCTCAAACCTTTCAAACCTCTCAAACCTTTCAAACCTCTCAAACCTTTCAAACCTTTCAAACCTTTCAAACCTTTAGAACCTCTTAAACCTTTCAAACCTCTCAAACCTTTCAAACCTTTCAAACCTTTAGAACCTTTCAAAGCTTTAGAACCTTTAAAACCTTTAAAACCTTTCAACCTTTCAAACCTTTAACTCTACTAACACTATCAATACTCAATACCATCAACATTCTTAGCGATCCCACACTGTTTCTTCAGGAACAGTACCTTCTAGTTATGACTTATAATCAACCAGTTAGCACTTACCCAGGACTGGAAATTCAACCCGGTAACAGGAAAGGTGGCCACCAAAACATTCTGGGCACTATGGAAAATTGGGCACTAGGGAAATATGGGCGCCCGAAAGAGTGGGCACTTTGGGGGAAGAAGAGTGGGCACTAGGGAAATCTGATCAGATCAGATTCACTTTATTGTGGGATCGCTAAAGCGATCACACTACTGTTATCTTCACCGTTTTTGGGACCGTTTTTTGGCCCCTAACTAGTCCTTCATACTTTTAGCTACAAACTCCGTTCCAACTCTTCAACGTTCGGCCTACTCAGGACATGTCGGCTACCATTTGAATTTTTGAAATAATTTGTACTTTTAGAGATATTTCACTTTTTACTGCTAAAAAACCCATTCATTTCAATGGGGAAATTCATACTTTTAGCTAGAAACTCCGTTCCAACTCTATAACGTTCAGCCTACTTAGGACATATTGGCTACCATTTGAATTTTTGAAATAATTTGTACTTTTAGAGATATTTCACTTTTTACTGCTAAAAAAAATCCCATTCATTTCAATGGGGAAATCCTATTTAGCTACAGTGGAGCCTAGCAACTGCTTATTAGACCCTAGCAACACCATATTAGACCATAGCAACCACCTATCATACCCTAGCAACCACCGATTAGACCCTAGCAACCACCTTTCTAACCTAGCAACCACCTGCTTTACCCTAGCAACCACCAATTAGACCCTAGCAACCACCTATTAGAACCTAGCAACCGGCTATCAGACCCTAGCAACCACAGTTTTACCCTAGAAAACTACATTTTACACTATTCAACACCGACAAACCTTTAGAACCGTAGACCTTTAAAACCTTTAGAACCTTTCAAACCTTTCGAACCTTTCGAACCTTTCAAACCTTTCAAACCTTTCAAACCTTTCAAACCTTTAGAACCTTTCAAACCTTTCAGACCTTTCAAACCTTTCAAACCTTTCAGACCTTTCAAACCTTTCAAACCTTTTGAACCTTTCAAACCTTTCGAACCTTTCAAACCTTTAGAACCTTTCAAACCTTTGGAACCTCTTAAACCTTTAGAACCTTTCAAACCTTTAGAACCTTTCAAACCTTTAGAACCTTTCAAACCTTTCAAACCTTTAGAACCTTTCAAACCTTTCAAACTTTTAGAACTTTAAACCTTTCAAACCTTTAACACTACTAACAATATCAATACCCAATACCATCAACATTCTTAGCGATCCCACACTGTTTCTTCAGGAACAGTACTTTCTAGTTATCATTCACATAGATCAGGAGTTTTCAACAGGTGGTCCGTGAAGGTATTGCATGTGGTCCCTGACCATGCATTTAGTAATTGTGAAAGTGAATATTTTCTTCCACGGAACAGTGCACTAAATGATCTGGTGACAATATGATGACGCGTCAATGTCAGTTACTGAGAAGTCGGAGGTCATCAGGACAAGAAATTCCACAGAAAACCTCAAGAAGGGGAAGTGTACGGTATTGCCTGATTGAGTCATCATTATTAGGAAAGGTTCCCATATAATCACATGTGTGTCTGCTCACTCATACATAAGATACAAAACATGAGTTTAATGGAAGGTTGGATAAAGTAAGAGAATGGAATAAGGGTAGCTGTGGGGTAGGAATAGACCAGTGGTTCTCAACCTTTTGTTTTAGCTCTGGACCACATATTTCAGTTAAATAATGCCTGCATGGGCTTGATATAATTTGTTACACATAGTATCATGCAACAAATTAAATCAAGCCCTTAACAGTCATTATTTAATTGCAAGCTTTTTCTCCCACACCAAGCCTATTAATTCAAATGTTTTCTTACATTTGATGGACTTATTCAATACTATTTTAATACATTTTACAAAGGTATTTTATCCTACTTATATTTATTATATTTACATTTTAAAAGATTTTCCCATGGACTTGCAGGCTTAATTATGGAGTGGGCACCAGACCTCGGAAGAGTGGGCACCAGGGGTATCCGGGCACCAAAACGGGAATACTAAGTGTTGGGTTAGTGTCCACAGAAAGCATTTTGCACCTGTCTGGCATTCATATTACTGGAATACAACTGTATTCAGATGATACCCCCATCCAAAACATTTTACAACACATATTATATTAGTTTGAGGTTAAGGTTGGGCATAGTTCTGTGAGGTTAAAGTTAGGGTTAGGGTTAATTCTACTGAGGTTAGGGTTAGGGTTAAGGTTAGGTTCAGGCATAGTTTTACTGAGGTTAGGATTAGGATTAAGGTTAGGGTTAGGCAAAGTTTTACTAAAAGGTGCCCAGTCTTCCCCATAGGGTGCCCACTCTACCTGGTGCCCACTCTTCTCTAGTGCCCACTCTTCTCACCCAAAGTGCCCACTTTTACTGGTGCCCACTCTTCTCTAGTGCCCAGTCTTCCCAGAAAAAGGTGCCCAGATTTCCCTAGCCAAAACCATAATAACCCAGTTATATGGAAACACACGTTAGTAGGCTAATCTAAAACTACAAATTTATGAATGTTGCATTTAAAGACAAATGTGTATTGTTAAAAACATACAAATAACTAGAAAAAGTGCTCCTCGGAGCACATGTCTCCGCCAGGTCAGATAGGTTATTGTGGGGCAGCAATGTTCGGAATTAGCCAATCAGGATGGAATATGAAAAATTGGACGGAACCATCTTGATCACTTGACTATATGTGTACCGATTTGCATGATGTTTGAATTTGTAGGAGTAATATAAAAAAGAAAAGTGTTGCAAAATTGGCCTCCTGGTGGCGCTATAATAGGGCAATGTTAAAAGGATGGCATTTGTTCTTCAATGTAGTGCGAATGTGCGTGCAAAGTGTCACCACAATCGGACACTGCATTCATGATTTGTGGTATTTTGTTCAAAACGGGCCACTCCTGCAAACTTTAGATGTCAATGTTAGCCAATCAGGATGGAATATGAAAATTTTAAAAGATCCATCGTGATCACATGACTATAGAGATCATGTGTACCGATGTGCGTGAAATTTGGATAAATTCTGAAGGCTTAATATCAAAAAATGTGTTTCACATAAGTCGGCCTCCTGGTGGCGCTATGAAAGGCAAATGTGAAGAATTCAGGGCAGCTGTTTTTCCTTGGCCTCTAGGGAGTGTGCGTGCAAAGTTTCATGCAGATCGGTGCAGTTATAGTTAAAAACACAAATCGTCCATTTATAGCGCCACCATGAGGCTGATTTGAACATTTTCAAGTGGCATTTCTTCCTCGGCCTAGTGGGAATGTGTGTGTGAAATCTCACGGAAATCGCAAGCTGCGTTCATGATTTGAGGCATTTTGTTGAAAACGGAGTAATCCTGCAAACTTTGGAAGCCAACCTTAGCCAATCAGGATGAAATATGGAAAATTGGACAGATCCGTGCTGATCACATGACTATAGAGATACTGTGTACTGATTTGCGTGATGTTTGAATAAAATCTGTAGGAGTACTGTCAAGAAATGTGTTTTGAAAAAAGCGGCCTCCTGGAGGCTGGTGGTAATTTGAAAAATTTGGGGCAGAGGTTCTGCTCTGGCATCCAGGGAGTGTGTGTGCACAGTTTCGCTGCGATCAAGCCAACGGTGCCGGAGATTAGCTGTACACAAAATCACAGAATGACGGACACACGGACGGACGGACGGACGGACGGACGGACACACACACGGACGGACGGACAGGGGGCAAAACATACTCTCTCGCCATGCCTTTCGGCCTGGCGGAGACAATGAACATTTACTTACATAGGCCTATTCCTCACAAAAACTAAGAAATTGGGGACATGTCTAACCATATCTGCACAAACACCTGTGCAATATAAATAGGCCTAGTCATCATTGAGAACTCTTGATATAGGACTTATTTGACTCTTAATTTGACCATGGATAGTAGGCTACCTTTGGGGACATGCTATAACTCACGTCTATCATTCGACATTGTGACATAGCCATAGAAAATAGCAGACAGGCCCCAGTGTGAGATGAAGAGGCACACACTGCTGTAACTTACATTGTATTACACAATGCTGCCCTCCACTGGCTGACTCGAATAATGTTAATTCCTACTGATTATTGCAGAGCATTTGAAAAACAAAAGAAAGAAAGAAAGTAAGAAAGACAATCCTGTAAACAGTGTGGGCACTGCGGCTCAAGGTAGCAACTGAAATTTGGTATTGGCTGATAATAATATGGACTTCAGCTGGGTTTAATTGATTTGTCTATGACAAGCAGGTGTAAATTTCCACCTAAAATACAAAATAACTATTATTAATTTATGAAGCATATCAGGGAGTGTGAGTGTCTATTAGGATAAATGTACTGTAACTCTACATGTCAATAATTATTTTGTGCCCAATTTTCAATCAAAATAAGTACTATTGTTCAAGAATAAACATTTTAGCCTACCAACATTTCATTTGCATCCTGTTACCAGCAGCCAAATAATGCAGTGTGGACAGAGCATATCTCATGGGTGCTTGCCAACAGAAACCAGTGAGTCGCTTTATCTCTGTTTGTTATCATTCAAACCTGTACTGTATGCATCTCCATAGTAACCAATTCAGGTGTGTCCAGGATCCGCCCTTGTATTCTTGCATTCGTTGTTCTGTGTGTGTGTGTGTGTGTGTGTGTGTGTGTGTGTGTGTGTGTGTGTGTGTGTGTGTGTGTGTGTGTGTGTGTGTGTGTGTGTGTGTGTGTGTGTGTGTGTGTGTGTGTGTGTGTGTGTGTGTGTGTGTGTGTGTGTGTGTGTGTGTGTGGCAGCAACCCAAAATGCTTAACTTTTTTGTTTTGACAGTTTCCTTGTAAAGCCCTGGGGGTGTGCTAAAGGCTGACAGGCTATCAATCCAAATTTGCTAAAGTAATTCTGACACTGCATGCTGCTTATACACCATTGTATGGTATGCATTATCACTTCTTACTGCAAACTTCTAGGCAGGCCTCCAAGACCATTTTCATATATTATGACATGTTATGTTTCAAAAGTTAGGCGTAGCCTACATTTAATTCAAAGTCCAACAGATATGGCTATGGGCAAAAATGAATTTATGGTCCTTGTATTGTGTGTGTGTGTGTGTGTGTGTGTGTGTGTGTGTGTGTGTGTGTGTGTGTGTGTGTGTGTGTGTGTGTGTGTGTGTGTGTGTGTGTGTGTGTGTGTGTGTGTGTGTGTGTGTGTGTGTGTGTGTGTGTGTGTGTGTGTGTGTGTGTGTGAGAGAGAGAAAGGGGGGGGGAGAGGCTATCTGAGGCCCTTATATTGTAGTAAAACGAATATGACCCAAGGGCATAATGTTGGAGGGCCTCATCCTTACTTCCTACCCTTCTACTTTCAACCCCCTTTCTTGGACCAATGCCATCTTGGAATTCAGCCTTCATTGTTATCTCTCAACTACACACCTGCAAAGTTATGTGTGACTGAATCAGGCACGGCTGTGACACTGTTGCATTGAAAATACAGACAGACAGACAGACAGAGGCATACATGTAAACACCTGTCAAAGTGGGCCTACTGAAAACCACAGAGGTTGTTTTCAGGACATTGCCAGGTAGTTCCCGGTAGGTGTCTCCAGGACTGACACACTCAGACACACCAGGTGAGAACAATACCAGCCAAGCTGTCACAGTTAGTAATCTACCGCTTAATATAATGAACAATAGTGTGAACCCAACAGTGAGAGTTGACAAGAAATTGACCTCTTAAGCATAGCAGTATAGCAGTATAGCAGAATGTTTTACATTCTTTTGCCTAATAAAAATTTCAATCAAAGTATACTGAAAACATTTTGTCATGATGCGAAAACTTGTAGATCTGTTTTCAGATCCCCCCCCCCCAGCCTGTATGACAAGTGCTTCATTGTTCTCTATGAAATGTCTTCATCCCTACATACAACAATCCACTACGGTTCTCCAAGGATTCCGGACAGTTCCCAGGAGAAGGTAACAAGGGAAAGTCAGAACATGGCCTACGTCAATAATAGA
>NC_137611.1:27404382-27411882 GCF_963280865.1 Gymnoscopelus braueri | reverse complement strand
ATAGGTTTCTGGATAAAAACATATTTTGATATATAAACATATATTTGATATTTTGAAAATAGCAGATCTACAAGCTCACAACGTGTCCCGATGCCACTCGTTGTGAGCTTATAGATCTACTATTTTGCGATGCAACTCGTTGTGAGCTTGTAGATCTGCTATTTTCAAAAGAAAAATAGCCTATTGGCCTATTAATGCATCTTCTCGAAATAATGTTTAGCCTTTGGACGATAATTAAAATATGTGTTAAAAGGTGAAAATACATCTAATGAATGTTGACATTGTGGATGTTTTGCTTTCAATTTGGAATGTCGTTATTTGTTCATGCCCAGGTTCAGTTTGTGACTCATAATGCTCTGGTTGTATTTCTCGTCATTCCATCCCACTCTCTAAATGTTTCTCAATCATTTGGATCATCACAACAGTGGTAATAAACTCTCATGTAGATGCTGTATACACACCCTATTTATCATCCACCCATCACTCATAATAATGACGTCAGTCATTCATATGAACTGACGTAGGCTACTTCTACACGGTCAGGTCAGGGGCAAATGACCGATCATTCATATCAACTGCTAATTTATCCTTTATGTTCTCCCAGATATGTGTCTGACAATATTTTAGTTTTGTTCAAACAAACAAACAAACAAACAAACAAACAAACAAACAAACAAACAGACTTAACAAACTTTAGGCTTTGTGAATAGTCCTATGCAGCAACCTTTTAATTTCAAGGAAAAGAGTCATTGAAGTTCTTGAAAGACCTATTTACAGACCTAAAGGGTCAATTCGGACCCCCCCCCCTTTCAATGAAACCTGAGAGTCCTTGGACCTGCACTTTGAGAACCACTGACCTATATTAGCCTTGGATCAAGACTATCATTTGATCGATTTCGACTTGTATTGTATATACGTAGATACGAAAGTAAAAGTCAGACTCGATAAAATGCACCTATGATATTCTTGATCCAAGTCTAGGCCTATATAATGTCCTTCACTTTATAATGTTGGGTAAAGTGACTTTTTCATATATATATATGTATATTTTTTTCAATTAAGAACAAGTTTTCTTTAATGTGATTAGACTGTGCTCATTTGTTTTCCTCTGTTATGTGCAGTGTGTACAATATCCAGAACAAAGCTGCGGTCCTGCAGTCCAGATGCAATGAGTACCTGCAGAGAGTGCAACTCCTTCTGCAGAATGTAAGCATGTCACACACACACACACACACACACACACACACACACACACACACACACACACACACACACACACACACACACACACACACACACACACACACACACACACACACACACACACACACACACACACGCAGTCACATACAGGATGATATAGCTAAAGTGCACCTGAGTATAATTTCAGTGATGCACACTGTCTTCTAATTGTTGAAAGGAATACTGACAATAACAATAATAATGGGCTAATTACTGCATTATTACCACAAATGCAACATCATCGATTCTTGTTTTTGCTATTCTAGGGGGGTCCATACATGGAGGTGGACAAGTTCATGAGCATAACTACAGAGAGCCTGGAGCAGCTGAAGAGATGTGCCATTGAGCTGGATAGTATGCGTGTACCCCATGACCTCAGTAGAAGGTAAATAACAGAGAGTGTTTTATGTGTGTGTGTGTGTGTGTGTGTGTGTGTGTGTGTGTGTGTGTGTGTGTGTGTGTGTGTGTGTGTGTGTGTGTGTGTGTGTGTGTGTGTGTGTGTGTGTGTGTGTGTGTGTGTGTGTGTGTGTGTGTGTGTGCCTGTCTGTGCAGGTGGTTGTGCAGAAATGGATGCATTTTAACCTATTAAGATCTGAGGCCGATTGATCCACAAATGCCTTCTAAACCAGTAGTTCTCAAACGTTTTTCTCAAAGATTTTTCAAAAATGTTCAAAAATAGCAGATGTATAAGCTCACTGTGAGCTTGTATATCTGCTATTTTTGAATAGCCAACGCAAAAATCTAAAATGACACACGGATGCTTTCCAGGTTTTAACGGGATAATTAGTGGGTTATAGGACAGCGATTCCCAACCCGTGGGCCGGGGCCCACTGGTGGGCTGTGAGGATATTGCAAGTGGAGGATATTTAGGTACTTGATCCAAAACACAAGCGATTGATTGATAATTGAAAATAAACATGCTCTGAAAATGCACACGTCCCACCCACCTGTGGTCAGATGGGTGGGCCGCGAACTCTCCAGAAAATGTTTGTAACCACTGGGTTAGCATTATTTAGATCAGTGATTCTGAACCTTTTTAATTTCAAGAACCCAAAGTTTGATATGCATTAGTCTACAGATGCCCATCTGATAACCCTTTATCTCTGGGAGTGTGCACAGATCAAAGACACAAAATCCTCCCACCCGAACACTGTCTTCACTTGCTCAATTATTGCTCAATCGTTTTATTGAGTCAATAAAACGATTGAGCAATTGAGAAAGTGATGACAGTGTTTTTATTCTTTGATTGTGTTTTTATTTTTTGAGAATGTACAAATGGAACAGAAATGGACCCATAAAGTCCACTTGGTTCCATATGTTCCATTTGTACACTCTCAGTGTTACAGACCCTTACTGGTTCTATACCTATCTAGTTTCTACTATCAATTATTTAGCCGCGGGCCCCTGCCTGGATCCCCCTCAAGGACCCCTGGTTGTCCCCAGACCTCATGTTGAGAACCGGTGTTCTAGATGTTTGGACTGTTGAATAGTGTGGGTGCACACTTGTCCCCTACTCATAGATTATCATCCCAAATGTCATGTTATTTTTAGATTTCCCACGAACCAATAATATCTATGAAGTAATATCTATTTGTCAACATGAACATGTGCGCCTGTCAGCAGATTGTAACATGGTAAATCTGCAACAGTAGAAATAAATGCATAGAATAGATGTTTTGTGTCAAACACGGAAGAGGAAGTACTGTAATCAATCTATGGAGACCTCCATGTGTGTTCAATATGAAGATATGTTATGGTATCCAAGCATCATCAGGCCCTCCAGCAAAGTAGGGGTCTGTGAACTCGGAAGTAGGGCAGTTATAACCCAATAATAATAATATACTTTAATAATGATAACAATATACTTTTATCTATGACTGTAAGAGGGGTGCAACAGTTAATATAACGAATCAATTTAATCGATTATAAGAAATAATCAAATAATAAAACAATTTATATAGTTGATATACAGTTTTTAAATTATCCAAAAAACTCGATTATTCGATTAATCGTAAAAGATATCGATAGAATAATTGCTAAGAAAATGATTGATAATTTCAGCCCTATTCACTAGGCTAATTTAATTTTGTTTCAATTTGTTTTTATTCCCAACACCTCAGCATTGACCAGTTCCATCAGCAACTCGCTCATGTGTCGGGCCAGTCATCACGTGGCACCCTCGGCGGTGGCATGCAGAGGGGCGGCTGGGGCAAAGGAAGTGGGGGCTCCGTGGATGGCGGAAGAAGCTTCACTGACGCCATGGCATGGATTACTCAACAGAAGGTGAGGCCTTTGCATTTGGCACCATGCTACGACACGACAGCATCACCCGTCAAGGTTATTAGAGAGAATGCAAGTCATGACGACACTGCCCAGGAACTCCCCCATAAAACCGTGATTCCATTCCCTGCAGCTCTCCCCTGTTTGACAGCTCTAAGTGGTTTTGTGAGTGTGTGTGTGTGTGTGTGTGTGTGTGTGTGCGCGCGCGACTGCGCGTGCGCCTGCTTGTTTGTTTGCGAGTAGGTGTGCAATTCTGTGTCAGCGTGTGTGCAGAGAGAGAAGTGATGCATGACACGTCTTATCAAATATTCTGACCTGCCGTAACACAAACCCGGCCTCCGGACGGACATGTTGCCAAAACATGAGCCGCTGGTTGAAGGAGGCAGAGAACGACAGTGAGTGACATAGAGGCGAAGGGAAGCCCAGTCATTTGCAATTTGAGAGAGTACAAGAGAGAGAATGCGCGGTGGGGGGGGGGGGGGGCAATGAGGACAAACAAAAGGCTTGGCGAGGAGGAGAAAATGAGAAATGAGGTAAAGTGGTGTGAAATCTGACACTCTCCGCTGACTCGGTCGTCATGGGACACGGCGGTCTGGGTTGTTCGTTGACATGCTTGTGGGAAAACGCCCTTTCACCCCCCACACACACACAGACACACCCTTGAACTCTCTGAATTCAAACCTCACCCATTTTGCATTGCTTCATCACACTGCTTTCTCCCCGTATTATCATATCCAGACGGGTTCCTGTTTTCCTTCTGTTTCACTCTTTCACTCCCATGTGTTCCTGTTTTCCTTCTCTCTCACGCTTTCACTCCACGCGTTCCTGTTTTCATTCTGTCTCACTATTTCACTCTAAATGTGTTCCTGCTTTCCTTCTACCTCACTCTTTCAGGACCCTAAAAGTCCTCTGCCCAAAACTGGAAATGTAACACCTGGTGACCTACTTTTGTCCTCATTCCTGCCCAGGGGTTTATTGTGTCTTTTGGTCCAGTTTACTGACATTGTACGCATAGATAAAGTCCCCAAAAAAAAAGAAAACAAAAGCCTTGAAACTTAAGCTTCCTTCATTAGACATCTGCCCCATAACTGACTGTCTTAACACAGACACTGGCTATTGTGTGTATATCTTTAAATCTGTAAAGGAAGGGAGTGGTGAGTTAAACAGAAAGGCTGGAGAGCAGGGATTGAGGGAATAATCAGTGGACTGACTGACTGTAAGGAGCGGTTTGCAGGCTTGACTCTTATCAAAGTGGAGGGCTGTGAACTCTGGTGAGGGGAGAATAGTTGGAATAGTTTCCTGCTAAACAGACACAGGCAGACAGGATTCACTTAATGATTATATGCTGACACCTAGAGGACAAAAGGGGAAAATGTTTCAGAGAAATGTGGACCAACCACTCTCAGGTTTTTAAGATCTTAATCGCGTGTAACATAAGTATGTTGTGTTACCTGGCAGGGACGCACCGGTAGCTGACGGGTCAGTGTGTCGAGTGGTTGTGCTTGCTTTCTCTCTGACCTCAATGGAAACAAGCCATAGGCTTTCTTGGGTTTTAAATCCTATTAGCTGACCTTGTATTGAACTGTACTTTCATGTGCTTTTTTCTGCAAACTTCTAATAAAGTAAAAAAAGATATATGTGTGTTACCTGGCTGAGACACACCGGTAGCTTACCGGTTAGTGTGTCGAGTGGTTGTGTTGCATGGCCTACTTTTCCTTCCCCTCACTGTGCTTTCTAAATGAGTCAAAAAAATTATCTTTGCTTCCACCCATAGCACAGTGACACAATATATATATTATGTATATGTATGTGTTACTATACTGTATATACTACAGTGCATACAGTATACTTACTGTGTGTGTGTATATGTTTTCTTATAATAACCCAATAAGCTGTGTCCCATATAGCGCCTGATTGAGACATCACCATGGGGTGAAGACGCAGCCACCATTGAGCAGCAGATACTGAGCCACAGCAAGTACCACAGTACCCTGCAGAGGAGTCCAGAGGTGGACCGTGCCAGGGATGAAGTGGTGAGATGACGCCCTGCATCTCTTTGCACGCTTTAGAGTTCATTTAATATCTCCTTTATGCTTAAGTTTGCTTGGATTGCATCAATCTTCTTAAACCTTTACAAACCTGTTTATTTTTTTCTTAGAACATGAGGGGTGATAAGTCCAACTTACATGCTCTGGAGCAAGAATGGGACAGTCTGCAGGTAGGACTAAAACCAACAACCACAATGTCCTCATGTATATCTTTTCTCCTAGTTGGTTCTTCATTAACCACATGGACCCCGTTTGTTATGTCTCCTTCAGAAAATGTCCCACAACCGTTTGGGTCAGTTGCGTGACCTCCAGGGTATCATTGAGGAGATCTCCCTGGCCATCATGTGGGTCAATGAAAAGGAGGAGGAGGAGCTGGTCTATGACTGGGGAGACAAGAACATCGAGCAGTACATCCCCAGGAAGCAGGAGAGCTACTCGGTAAGCAGCTCAATGTCAAACTGACATCTTAAATATTTTATGGCATGGCTCTTTAAGAGGTAGGATGCCAAAAAAATGATAAAAATCCAATTCAAATATTTACTGCTCTGGCAAATATTCTTTGACTATTCTACTATTCAATAAAACGTTTTTATGTATTTATTATTATTTATGTTTCCGTTCCAGTAAACAGAATACTGTTTATTCTAGTAAAAAAATATATTGTTTACTGGAATAGGTTGATAAAATGAAAGGGTACTGCACAAAATTAGGCACTTCAGAGTAATCCTTCATGACATTGAGTGGCTCAGTTGGCCGGCAATGAATCAAAATAATGCTCACAAGTCGTGGTCACATAATATTAAGTGTTGAGTGCTGTCCGTGCGTCTGTGGTTAGAGGTTTGGGACAGTTGATTAAGCTTGGGTGGAGATCTTGTACGGTCTCCTCACAGAGCTTTTTAATTAGCGGTAGAACCATGTTACCGTGGTTTCACATGCACAAGGACGCGACCTCACAGTGAACTAATGGACGGCCGGATGTTTCGCATTGCACGGCTTGACATTTGACCTCGTTTTCGTTCCATTTTTCGCAATGCTTGCTGTGTATCGCTCTCTCGCGTGAAAGTGTGTCTGTCACCGGTTGCAGGTTGCAGCTCTTTCTGAGCGATGTTGCCGAGATGGCTCGACTGGGTAGACGAGCATAAATGAGAGGCATGTTGTTGATGTGCATTACAGCATGTTGTGCACACTGGTGTCTGTGTGACTGTGGGAGACAGAGAAGTCTGTCTGGAGTGTAGTGGATTGTAACTAAAATGAAAATAGTTATAGAAGAGAATGCCTCTTACTGTTCTGTACTGTTGCAGAAAATGATGAGCGAACTGGAGGAGAAGGAAAAGGAGTTGAACAAGCTGAAGGTCAAAGTGGGCGGCCTCCTGAACAACAACCATCCCGCCGCGGACAAGATTGAGGTGAGGTTTCCAGCCTGCTGAGAGCAGATGGTGGTGATGGTGTACTGATGATGGCTGAGCCAGAATGTTTGTCTTGTAAAGCGATCTGTTAACTTGTCCTCTGATGGCGGTGATTTTCTGCTTTAGGCCTACATGGATACCTTGCAGACTCAGTGGAGCTGGCTGCTGCAGATAACCAAGTGCATCCATGTTCATCTGAAGGAGAATGCTGCCTATAGTCAGGTAATCACACATTATGTATTGTATAAACACACACACGCGTGAGCGTGCGCACACAGCTTCTTATTTACACCGTAATGCCAAGACATTTCAGCACTAACCTTTACCTTCCATCTCCAGTTCTTCAAGGAGGCCAATGAGACCAATGGTAAGCTAAAGAGGGAACTTGAGAATGTCCGTAGCAACTTCAAGTGTGACAAGAACACCCCACTGGAGAACCTGGTTGAGCTCCTCAAGAACCTGGAGGTACCGTTCCACTGCACTCAGTCCAACACGTCATGTTTTCCTGGAGTTAAACATTCTAT
>NC_137611.1:27376882-27399382 GCF_963280865.1 Gymnoscopelus braueri | reverse complement strand
GGCTTAAAGATAACACTCCTTATGCCATGCCCTCACCCTTCGATGTAGCTCTTGGACTTGGTCACATATAGTGTTGCCATTCGGGATAGTGGATGACGGGGCGAAAGTTGTATTTCTGACCTATTTAACAATGTCTCATCACAAATTAGATGGTATTGACATGGCCCTAAGGATGTCTGGTTTAAGACAGCCTGTGCAGTATTTCACATAGAAGTGTACTCCCGATCAGTCCAGACAGCAAGGAAGAGCATGCTTCTATGTTTGCTGTCAAAAACCCAGATTTAAAAAGTTGTTTCACAGCAGAATTTCCTTTTACCACCCTATTTTTACTACAGACATCCATTCCGTAGGTCCATGTTAACGCCTTCAAATTTGCGATACGACATGGAAAATAGGTTGCCGTCGATGGTCCTAAATGTAACTCAAAAGACTCTTATTTGTTGTTGATGTCCAGACTGTGCACCAGGATCTGGACTCTGTCTACGATGAGTATCTGCGTCTGAGAGAGAGGATCCTGAAACAGCTGGAGGGGATTCCTGCAGAATCGGAGCAAGCCAGGTTCCTTCGTGCTGAGCTGGATCTCATCAACCAGAAAATAGGAGACCTGCAGGGTCTCTCCTCAGCTTACCTGCAACGGTACTGCAGTTTTTAGTATCATCTTTTCACCACTACATCCACTTTTAACCCTGTGACCACAATTGATAACAATCTTGTTTTACTTGTTTTCAGTTATGGTATGAGTTCTTATTTCACTGACAGAAGTGTTTGTTGTGTATACGGTGGCGGTATGTTTAATATTACTATTGTTGTGTCTTCATAACAGAATGTCAGCTTTGAAAGCTTTGCTCCAGAGCCTCCTCCAGGCAGAGGATATCATCAAGGTGAATGAAGCCCGGCTGACAGAGAAGGACACCACCTCTCTGGACATCCATGAGGTGGAGGACTACAGGAATACACTGAAGGTCTGACACACTGTCCACGGTTTGATTACACAGCATTCTAATGATCTGTTTAGCCATCCACAGCCCAGACAATTGAGGTATAACTGTACTAGTATTACAGTATATTCGATAGACAGTTTCAGGCAATAAACAATAACACAGCTGCCCTGAACATTCCCCTCTTTTGTGAACATCCTGTTTGTAACCGTTGCCCTGGAAAGTGCCAGTAAATTAGAGTTTATGACAAGAATTTTCCAAAGATTTTTTTAATCAATTTGCTAGTGGTGAAAACAGGATGTTGACATGGGTTTTCACATACCTACTAGCAATAATAGAAAGTAATTTGAAGCTGCCTATACAGTATGTCATGGACCACAAATTTTACTTTCATTAGACCATGGAACCCCATTTAAAATGATACTGTCCTAAGGTCCCTTACTGTATATGAGAAGATGTTGTGGTATAAGTTAAATTGTTTCAATATCACAATTGTACAGCACATACAAAATAGATTAATTGTGGAGATATTCAAACATGATGTTTCAGTAGTCATACATGTTTGTATTGTAAGTGAATTGAATTAAGCGGGCCTTATACTCACTTAGATGTTATGCCTGATTTATACATAGTTGTGCGAGCATGTCCCCAACACCATAATCAGTTTACTCAATAAGATCTCCATGTACTGTACATCTTTTCACACCCTTCCATGGCCATTCAATTGTCTGGTGAACTTCTCCAAAGCAGGCAGAGAGAGAGTTACAGTAGCTCCTGGGAACCAGCATTACAGCTACCATACTTTGTGCTGGTACCATTCTGTTGTGAAAACAATATAAAACCACCAACTAACCACAAAAGTCACCAAGTAGCTGAGTAAAAATGGCCCAAATTGCACATTTTAAAGGGCGTGACATGTTTGCAATGAAAAGCAATGTACACAATGAAAAGACATTTCCTGCCATGGATTTTTGATTGATATGTGAAGATAACTTTTTCATAACTTTTGCGTCTCCATGTGGTTTTCATCTCATGTCATTGCCATGGACCACACTTTGCAAACCACTGATCTATATCCTAGAACAGTATGGTTTGGATGTGTTTGTGGCTGTCAGTGATTGACTTCCCTGGGTTTCTCTGCTACCTCACAGCAAATGAAGACAGAGTTGGACCACAAGAGAGACCTGTTGACGGTCATGGAGTCGGACCTGGCCAAGGCCGTGCACTGGAATGGCCAGATCTCACAGTCCTTCCACAAGTGTGACGTGGACCTGTCCAAGTACTCTGACCTGGTGGGTCAGATGTCTGACCGCTGGCTTCGCATCCAGAATCAGATAGATAACAGGTCAGACTGCACACACACACACACACACACACACACACACACACACACACACACACACACACACACACACACACACACACACACACACACACACACACACACACACACACACACACACACACACACACACACACACAGCGTGTTGGCATTGAGTTTCATTCATAGAACTGTGTCATCAAGCCTTCCCATTGTATTCTCCAGTGCCAATAATAGTACTTTGAACGATTTCTCCATCTCCTGTTTTCCCTCTTCCTCCTACTCTTTCCTGCTCCAGAGTATGGGACCTGGACAAGCACGAGAAGCAGCTGAGACATTATCAGCAGACCAGCACTTCCCTGGACCAGTGGATAGACAATGCCAGGAAGCGCCAGGATGTCCTGCAGTCGGCCAAGCTCACCGACATCCAGACTGTTAAGGAGCACCTCAACCAGCAGAAGGCATGCTTTCCCCCTTTATTAACACATTCAACTCAGTGGAATCAAATGTGGCTGATATTAGACTGATAGCCTATGTTTCACCATCTCACTGAATTTGACATGGTCTCAGCTACGGCTTTGGCTTGAATGTGTTAATTACTATATGGGGCAAAAATAAAACAGACTTCTAGATGTTTTATTTGCCAAACCAAACATTAATGAGTTTTGAACCCTCAAATAACCCACAGTACATTTCTTACTTATATTTCCTTTGAGAGGCCATAACTCATGCTTCTCCTTGCTGAACAGGCTCTTCACACTGAAGTCAAAGGAAAGAAGGAGAACGTAGAAGATGTTCACAAGGATGCAGACACCTGCGCTGCTTCCATTAAGGTTGGTGTCATACCTGTCAATTATTATGAATGTTTTAATAAATGTATGTATAACAGCCCCATGTATATGTATAGTCATTACAAGTTCTATACACATGCATCTATAATAATCCATAATATTGTGTTGCCTGGTTGCAGAACTATGAGCTTCAGCTGGCCTCTTACACTGCAGGCCTTGAGACTCTGTTGAATGTCCCCATCAAAAGAACCATGCTGCAGTCTCCTGCCAATGCACTCAGAGATGAGGTAGGCATCGTATTAATGCCATTAATGTGTGCAATGTTTAATGTATGCAATGTAGCATTTTAAGGGGTATATGTTTGGCACAATATTGAAGTAATATTATTTATAATGAAACCGTTTATTAATTAGTTTATTATAATTTGTACCTTTGTTATTTGTTTAATATGTTAATCCTCTTTGTGTTAATCAAAGTAAATTAACTATTTGCTTATATTCATGTAATAATAACACCAGCTGAAAGGTGCATACAATTATTGCTCATCATTTAAACACTTGATTTGTGTGATTAACACTTGAGCTTACTAATGCAACTAATTGACTAATTCAAACCTCATTAGGCGGCTGACCTCCAGTCCCGCTACATTGAGCTACTGACCCAGTCCAGTGATCACCACAAGTTCCTGTCGGAGATCCTAAAGAGCCTGGAGGAGATGAAGGTAGGAGTTGTTGTTTTTAGTCACATACAGACTTTGTTAAAGTTCAGCAGTTAAAATAATCATGTCAGTAGGTAAAATACATTCATATTAATTAACAATTCCCCCCACTTTAACCCTGGTATTCAAAATTTGAGAATGTCGTTATAGGCGAAAATAAAATAAAAAACATTTAAAAAAAAATGTTTTGAAAATAAGTTGTAAACTTGTAGACTAGATTGGCTATTTTGTTAATAATCTAGAAATAGTGGTTATTACTTAATCAATGGTTAATTGGTTAAGTGGCTCAGTGTTTAAATCATTATTAAATAATTATATAAGATACCTGAGAACCTTATTAAATAATATGTATGCTTTACTCAAATACCTGAGAACTGTATTAAATCTGTACGTTGTATTGTTGCCCTCAGATGAGGAACACCAAAATTGAGCTCCTGGAGGATGAGCTGAGGCGCTTGAGGGAAGACCTCCAGGACCACGGCCAGAGGAACCAGTCTCTGGAAGACGCTCTGAGCCGCTACAAGCTGGAGCTCTCTCAGCACAAAGACCAGGTCATCTCTCTGGAGGAAGTGAAGAGAACCACTGCCATCCAGGTTAACTCCACCAAGGAGTCTCTGGACAGCACCAGCAGCCAGCTGAGGGAGCTTAACGACACGTTGACCCGCATCACGTTCCAACTGGATGAAGAGAAGAGGAAGAGGAGGCTGGCAGAGGAGCGGTACACCACCCAGCAGGAGGAGTACGAGGCGACCGTCCGCCGGCGGCAGAAAGAGCTCGAGGAGCTCAACTGGGCCAAGATGGACCTTGAGAAGTCGGTGAAGGACAAGGAACGCGAGCTGGAGAGGTTGAGGCTGCTGCTGGAGGAGGAGGCTACGCGTCGGCGAGGGGCAGAGTCAGACGCGTCAAAGGTAAGAGCACAATGCAACCAGGAGGTTAATCAGCTTAAGCAGACGTACGAGACCGAGATCCACGTCACCAAGACGTCCGTGCTCAAGGTCGCACAGCAGAAGGACGACGACAGCGCGGAACTCAGACATCAGTGCGACAGGCTCACCGAAGAGAAGAGAGACCTGGAGGACGAGCTCAGGAGAGTGAGGCTGTCCATCTCCCAGACAGACCAAAAGAAGAGCAAGGCGGAGGAGGATGCCCGCCAGCAGAGGAGCGCAGTGACGGAGGAGACCAGGAGACGCAGTGAGCTGGAGGTGCAGCTGAGAGCCGCGGTCAAACAGAGAGGAGAGGACGATCTCAAGCTCAAGGAGGCCACCAAGAGCAGCCAGGAGAAGGCCCGGGAGATCGGTCGGCTCACACACAGCCTGGAGGAGGAGGCGAAGAAGAGGAGAGCACTGGAGTTGGAAGTCGGCCAACTGAAAAGGATCCAGGCAGACCTTGAGTCCAAAAACGCGTCTTCTCTGGAGACCATTAACAGGCTCAAAGTGTCAGAGCAGGAGATCCGTATCATCAGGGCGGAGCTGGAGAAGCAGACCGGAGAGAAGACCAAGACGGAGCAGAATTCCACCAGGCTGCAGAGCCGCACCCGAGAGTTGCAAAGCTCTCTGGATGCCATGGAAGCCGAGCTGGGGAAGCAGAAGAGGGCCGCCCAGGATGAGTTCACACGCAGGAAGAGGGTGGAGTCCGAGCTGGAGAGCATGACCAAGACCTGCAGAGAGCACACTGTCACCATCAACACCCTGAAGACCCTTCAGGAGGAGGTGACCGGATCTGGCAGGAAACATGACCAGGACCTGCGGGCCCTCCAGGAGGCCTTGGACAAGAGCCGTCGGGACCACAAGGTCACCGCAGAGCACCTGGCCCAGGCGACAGCAGAGTTAAAGACGCTGAAGCAGCAGCTCGTCCAGGAGCAGGCCCGTGTCCGTGAGGTCAACCTCCGTAATGAGACCCTGTACAAGACCATCGAGGAGAAGAGCCGCGTGTTGAACGAAAACACCACAGAGATCGAGAAGCTGAAGACTCTGACACAGAGCCTCACCAAGGAGAGACTGAGGCTAGAAGAAGAGTTGAGAGCAGTGAAGCAGGAGAGAGATGAGCTGAAGTTGGGCAAGGACAGCGTGGACGGGGAGAGCTCGGCTCAGATCGCCTCCTTGAACGTCCAGCTCCAGAGCAGCAGCAGGACAACTCTGGATCTCCAGTCTCTCATCAAAGATCTGACAAAGGAGAGGGAAAAGCTTAAGTTGGAAATAGAGAACACTCAAAAGCAATCCATTGAGGTATTTTTGATTGCTTTAACCGGATCAGCTCCAAATAATCCTGACTAATTTTGGTGAAAGTTGTCTTTGAAAATGTCTTGTGATTTTCATGATCGTGTTCTCAAAATGAATTAGATTTTCAGGCTTTGCACTACTATTTGCATGCGCTCTTTTGCTGCATGCATTAATATATTATACCACTTCACTACAGCAAATGTAGCTGCTCATAATAAGTATGTAAAGTTACCGCAAATGTAGCTGCTCATAATAAGCATGTAAAGTAACAAGTTACCGCAAATGTAGTTGCTCATAATAAGCATGCATAGTTACTTCATAGATTATTCTATAACAACTAATTTGAATACATATCTATGGTATGTATCATGTCAGTGGATTCATAAAGGGTTTCTGGAGGACTTAACTTCACTACTCCTCCACTATTGTTCATTATAACTATCATAAACAAAACATATAGTCACTCTAGCAGGTGGAAACCTCGTATGTACAAAACGGTAACTTTTCAGGAAATGAGGAAAAATAACCTGTGTTCCAATTGATCCGATGTATTTATTACTTAGTCACAAGCTCTTGTTAATACTTTGCATTTAGTAAAAGAAAAAGAAGAAGAAAAAAAACATCTACAACCTCAACACATCGCAATGCGACACGTTGTGAGCTTTTAGATTGGGTATTTTTGTGTGACATTGTAGTATGATGAAATAGGGCATTAATTTACGTGTACAATAAAACATAAAAAAATATGGAGATACTGTACAAGGTTCCTGCCTGACAGCAATGATTTACTACTTAGTGAAGATATATAATAAGCTGTTATCCCAATGTGACATGTGTCTATTTCTTTGTAGCTGTAACGGTGTGTTTTCTCATGTCTCCCCAGACATCCATGATGGTTCAAGAGTCCCAGAGCCACTACAGTGAGCTGGTGCTGGAGAAAGACACCCTGCTGACCAGAGTGAAACTGTTGGAGCAGGACAAGGCCCGCATGCAGCGCCTGGAGGAGGAGCTCAACCGCATCAAGATCACACTGGAGACTGAGCTACGAAACAAGCAGCGTCTGCAGGAGGAGAACACGACCACCCGCAAGGACTTGAACCACCTGAAGAGCCAGTACGAGCTGAAAGAGAGTCAGATGAGGCAGTGTGACTCGGACAGAGGCGAGACCGAGCGAGAGCGGAGCTCCCTGAGGAGCGAGGTGGAAAGGCTCATGAGGGAGCTGAGGAGTTTGGAGGAGAAGTATAAGAACAAGCTGCTGATCTCTGAGAAGGAGGCGTCCGAGCTGGTGCTGAAGAGAGACGCCCTGGAGAGGGAGATAACCAGGCTGCAGCGGAGGCCTGACACCCTGTGCAGGCAGACCCAGACTGACGAGAAGTTCCAAGCAGTAGATCCCTCCAAGCTGGTGTTTGACGCTGTGCGCCGCAAGGTGACGGCCCATCAGCTGTGTGACTGTGGCATCATCAGCAAGTCCACCCTGGAGCTGCTCCTGAAGGGCAAGAAGTCAGTAGATGAGGTGGCTGTGGATATTCAGCTTAGTTTAAAAGGTACTGGCGTCATTGCCGGTATGACCCAAGGATCTCGGGGGAAAATGCCATTCACTGAAGCCAAAAACAAGGACCACATCAGCCCGCAGAGCGCCGTCATGCTGCTGGAGGCCCAAGCTGCGACCGGCTATATCTTGGACCCCATGTTCAATGAAAGGATGCCTGTGGACACTGCCTCTTCCAGGGGGCTGGTAGACACAGAAGACAGAGACGCTCTGCTAACAGCTGAAGCAGCCAGCACGGGCTTCAAAGATGCATACACTGGCAAAATGCTGTCTGTGGGACAGGCCCTGAAACAGGGTCGCATAGATAAGGAGACGGCCATCCGCTTGCTCCAGGCTCAGGAATCTGTCGGTGGCATCCTGGACCCTGTTCTGGGTGTGTTCCTGCCTAAAGACCTCGCACTTGATCGCAACCTTATTGATGAGGACCTCTATCAGGCTCTGAACAAGAAACCTACTTGTTATCTGGATCCAGTCACAGGGGAGAACACTACTTATAGTGATCTGAGGTCAAAATGTAGAATGGAGCCTGTATCTGGCCTGCTCCTCCTCCCCGGCCCAGAAAAGCCCATGACGGTAAAGGGACTCCGTGGCGAGGTTTCCATTACAGAGCTGGTCAACTCCAAGCTGTTGAATGAGAATGATTTGCAACAGGTCCAGCAGGGCAAGCTCAGTGGCAAAGACATCGAGGACAGACTCAAATCCTACCTCTATGGCTCTACCTGTATTGCAGGCATCTATGATGAGGCCAATGACCGAACCATTTCCTTCTACCAAGCCATGAAGGAAGGCCTGCTCATGAGAGGGACCACGCTGGAGCTCCTGGAGGCCCAGGCTGCATCTGGTTTCATAATTGACCCCGTCAACAACCTCTTTCTGACTGTAGAGGAGGCTGCAAAGAGAGGTCTGGTGGGCAAAGAGTTTAAGAACAAACTGGCGTCTGCGGAGAAGGCTGTCACTGGATACAAAGACCCAGCCACCGGAAAGACCATCTCCCTTTTCCAGGCCATTGATAAAGATCTAATTGAGAAGGGTCATGGCATCCGTCTGCTGGAAGCCCAAATAGCCAGTGGTGGAATAATTGACCCCAAACACAGCCACCGTATTGATGTGGAAGTGGCTTACAGCAGAGGCTATTTTGACGAGGAGATGAATGGGATCCTAACCTACGAAGGGGATGACACTAAAGGCTTCTTTGACCCCAACACCAAGGAGAACCTGACATATCTTCAGCTGAAGGACAGGTGCATTAAAGACCCCCGAACAGGCCTGGTGCTGCTCCCGCTGGAAGACAAGAATAAGCCCAAAAAATGTGAGGAGAGCCACACCAACGTCCTCCGCAAAAGGCGGGTGGTGATCGTGGACCCAGACACAGGCTTGGAGATGTCGGTGAGAGAGGCCTACCACCGGGAGCTGATCGACTATGACACCTTCCTGGAGCTGTCCGAGCAGGAGTGCGAGTGGGAGGAGATCACAGTTACGGGATCAGGCGGCTCTTCGCGCCTGGTAATCGTAGACCGGAAAACAGGAACTCAGTATGATATCCAGGACTCCCTGGACAAGGGCATCATCGACCAAAAAACTGTGGATGAGTACCGCAGCGGAACACTGACCCTGACCCAGTTGGCCGACTTCATTTCTAAACAGTCCAGCATCACCGAGATGACCCTCACTGCTAGCAATGTCGATGACTATGTCACCTGCAGCAGCCCCACGCTGTCTGCCCCGTCCTCCCCTACCGTGCGCAAACGTTTCAACAGCATTTCCATCACCCTCTCTCCACCTGACACGTTTGATGACCACAGTGCTGTGGCGGCCATCTTTGACACAGAGACCATAGAGAAGATAACGATCCTAGAGGGGCTACGAAGAGGCATAGTTGATACTATTACAGCGCAGAGGTTGCTAGAGGCTCAGGCTTGCACCGGGGGCATCATCAACCCTGCTACCGGCCAGAGGCTGTCTTTGCAGGACGCTGCCCATCAGGGCATTATCGATGATGACATGGCCGCTAAGCTGAAAGCTTCTCAGAAAGCCTACATGGGCTACGAGGATGTGAAGACGAAGAGGAAGATGTCAGTGGCAGAGGCTGTGAAGGAGAAATGGCTGCCTTATGAGGCGGGCCAGAGATTTATGGAGTTTCAGTATGTTACGGGAGGCCTGCTGGAACCAGGCACCGGTAGCCGTGTCACCATCGAGGATGCCATCCGCTGGGCCTGGCTGGACGGCCGAGGGGCCCAGAAGCTGCAGGATACTCGCAACCACCAGAAGAACCTGACCTGTCCCAAAACCAAGCTGAAGATCTCATACAAGGAGGCCATGGACAGCTGCATGGTGGAGGAGAGTAATAGCATGAAGATGCTGCAAGCTTCCTCCATGTCCTCCAAAGGCATCAGCAGCCCTTACAATGTCTCGAACCCAGGCTCTCGCTCTGGGTCCAGGGCTGGCTCTAAGGCCAGTTCCAGGAGTGGCTCTCGTAGAGGCAGTGTTGATTACTCTTCTTCTTACACCTACACCTTCTCTTCCAACACTAAAACCTTTAGCGAGGGCTCCCTTTCATAATATAACATAGACAGAAATGAAAATAGTTTGTGTTTGTTGCCAGTGGTTACTATGTGATTAATATACTTTTTTTTATATATGTGCTTAGGCCTTAGCAATAAAGCTTGGATGAAGTTAGCAGTACCTACTTTAGATTTGTCTTAAATTCTATTTACTGTTTTGATTGATTTAAACTGTGGGGGGTTGGGTGTCTCAATATTCAACTTTTTAGATTCAGGCTGACACTTTATATAATTGTTTTCTTAGATAAAATGTTTAAGAATGTACATTTTAATATCTGACCTTGTCTTTAGTGTACCATCAATATCTCTATAATATTGTTATAGTATAATAATAAATCCGTCAGTTTCAGTTTGGCTGATACCATGCTGAAATTCTTTGAAAGAGAACATTTTTGTTACTAGGAAATGCTGAAGTTCCACTATGCAAATGCTTGTTGACATGTAGTAAAATGCTTTTCTTATAACATGTAATGAAAAATAAAGTTTAATTGATTAGAATATATGTTTCATTTTCTTGATCTATAACATAGGGCAACAGTTTAAGATGAACCATCCCATGGTTCAAGGAATCCAGAAACAATAAGCAGTATGTAGGCTATCTACCAATCATAGATTGATGTTCAGCATGTTACAGCAGCCATATGGTGTGGATCATATCATGTACAGTGAATGAAAGAGAGCCAAAATTGTGCTTTTTGTTTTGCCAAGTGTTTTATATTGAGTTCCTAATATGATTCCCATGTCTGAAGATAATTATAGGGTGGCTAGGCCTGTCACAAGTATTACATAATCGACTGATTGCAATTATTTTTGCATAATCGTCCGAATCGTTTCCATGTTGAAAAATCTCCATACATTTTCAAACATTTTCAAAAATAGCTGAAATATCACCTAAGCCATTTTTTTTTGCATTTTCCAGTGTTCAATGCCCAAAACACAATTAAATTGCAATTATTTATCATGATCGTGACAGCCAATCATGTAGTGTTTATGCTAGTCACAAGGTTATAGATCAGATCAGATATTTGGTCTGTCCTGCTGTGTATCATGTGTTTGTTCAGATAGTGGCTAGCCTACTAAGAAGAATTAAGAAGAGTAACTGTGCTTAGGGGTATGTAGAACTTTCTGATTTGAAAGCCTACATGATAATTGACAATGCTTTTTAGTTGCCAATAGAATGAGAATTGGGGACACTTTCAGTGGTGCACAAAAACCTGCAGTACTCTTTTATATTTGTTTAATTATTATATTACAGTTGTATTTTTCTGGCCGTAATAATGCAAAATGTAAAAAATGGCGCATAGGCCTATAGCTGGCCAGTGGTCCCAAAACGATTACTTTGTTTTATGACGCAACACCCACTTATACCTCTAGATGGCGCTAATTGACATGGTTTTAGGATCATTCAAGCGGCCAATCTGGAGTGAGGTAAGGTTTGGAGAAAGGCCGCACAGTGAACACATTAGCATGGAAGACAAGAACCCGCTTTAATGATGTTTGTTGTGACACATATTAATATAATGAAGCAAAAAAGGTAAAATATATAAGATATTTAAGTCTTGAACACAGTTAAACAACGTAACTGGCATATTCGCCTTTGTGTTGTGAAGATTGCTGTATGACATGGAATAGTCCATAGTTCAGGGAGTGTTGGAATGTTTGAGCCGTAAATAATTAAACAAGTCATTCTTTCAGACAAATGAAACAAGCCGATATACAGAATGCCAGCTGTCATCATCATGCACAATGAAGGTAGGTAGCCTACAGTACATTTACAGTGGTTCTCAACCTGTGGGTCGGGAGCCCCAGGGGGGTCGCCACATGATTAAAAAAAAAGAAGAGACTTTTAAGACCTTTTTAATACCTAGGAAAAACAAATATTAAATGAAAAAATTGCATTATTGCATCGAAGGTAATCAGCAAACTATACTATAAAAACTGGTCAAACATTCCAAATTGTCAAATAATATAAGAAAGAGGCACCATTTTTGAAAATATCCGAGCTTGTAGATCGGCTATTTTCACAATATGTATCTGTGGAATCAGGGTGGGGGGATCCCCAGTTCAAATATGATTGTTTTGGGGGGTCGTGGGTGGGCAGTGGGCGCCTGAGAAGTCTGAGCACCATAGCCTTGGATCGAGACTATCTAGACATTTGCATATCTACATTTTTTTTTTATGTATAGAAAAGGCCCGGACTGCTGGCGTAGCGGTCCGGGCACGGCCCTATTCTGAAAAACATTTTCAAATAGTTCAAAAAGCCAATCTACAAGCTCACAACGTGTCGATGTAGATCTGCTAGTTGAACTATTTGAAAATGTTTTTCAAAATAGTAAAACATGGCAAAGAAGTTTAGGGATAATGGGTAAGGCGGCGCCCACACTTAGGCCCCTATTCTAGGTTTAATTTGAACAAACCACTAATTACGGAATTAGGACTAGGCAATAGGCGTTTCCCCGCAAATTTTGGTATTCTGTGGCACCCCTCTCACCCGCCAAACACCTGAGCTACCCCTTACATTATGCATAGGTGTGGTTTGGGCGTTACAATGATAAAACCAATCACCGTGCCAGAAGCCATTGCCTTTAAGAGAAGATTGCGCTAGCCGTCATCCCCGATCCAATATATGCTCTAGCCTATCTCCCTGTCTGCACTGTTGCCTGGTCTGATTATTATAAGCCGCATTGGGCTTGTTTTCCTTCTTTTTTTAAATTTTATCCAAATACATTTTTATATTAATTTGTAGCCTATTGTGTTCACAATAAGCTTGTCATATTAGTCAGATCCGGAATAGTATATGAAAGCCATTTAAAATATTTATACTATTGGTACACACCGGCTGCTCCCAAATAATTAATTACATCATGTTGCGACAACGCTCCTACGTGGTACACAGACAAACAGTAGCACATGGGTATAATAAATTGGACAGTTTTAGGAAAGGTCTATAGCCTATGTACTCACGTTGGCTGTTATCATTCTATTTCCACCATTCTAATGGATTCCAGGGGTGTCTGAAGTAGCTCCATAGTTTCCTCTGAACTGACGCAGTTAAAGTTAACTTACGTCCATATTGTCCCCGTTATCTTTCATCATCCACCTTTGTTCAGTAATCCCGAACAGAGCTACACTTTAACATCATAGCCTCTCAAACCCAGACACATTGCTGCGATGCGTATGTGCGTCGCCTACCTACCCAAAATAACAGACATACAAACTATCAACGGCGCTGCGTCATGTCGTGTCGACAGCTTACAGATCTGTTATTTTGGACAGCATAAACAATGAGGCGTGCGTGCGCCACGGAGTAGCCTAACACTAAACCAAAAACATTACATTACGTGGTCAACAACATACTAGACATGTAACTTGCTTGGAGCTTTTAATGCAGTGGTTCTCAACCTGTGGGTCGAGACCACAATGGAGCACCCAACGCCTGGCGAGCTTGTAGATCTGCTATTTTCACAATATTTATCTGTGGAACCGAGTCAAACAAAAAGTGGGGGTCCCCAGTTCAAATATGGTTATTTTGGGGGGTTGATGGCCTGAAAAGATTGAGAACCTTTAATGCAGTAAACATGACAGCGTTTACGTGGGGAATATAATAATAATAATATAGCTGCAAGCAGCGATAAGCGGGGCCAGGGAATAGAGAGAGAGAGAGAGAGAGAGAGAGAGAGAGAGAGAGAGAGAGAGAGAGAGAGAGAGAGAGAGAGAGACTAATGAGGAGTGAGTGAGGGCAGGTGTGATTATGGATTGAGAGGGAATGACAGCAGGTGAGGTGGGTAGATCCAATCCATGGGAATAGGCCAGGTGGACTGTTGCTGTTGCTCACTTTCTAAAAGAACATAATTATGAGAGAGAGAGAGAGAGAGAGAGAGAGAGAGAGAGAGAGAGAGAGAGAGAGAGAGAGAGAGAGAGAGAGAGAGAGAGAGACAGAATAGATTGAAGAGAGAGAGAGAGACGGAATAGATTGAAGAGAGAGAGAGATAAACGGAATAGATTGAAGAGAAAGAGAGAGAGAGAGAAACGGAATAGATTGAAGAGAAAGAGAGAGAGAGAAACGGAATAGATTGAAGAGAAAGAGAGAGAGAGAGAGAGAAACGGAATAGATTGAAGAGAAAGAGAGAGAGAGAGAGAATCGGAATAGATTGAAGAGAGAGAGAGAGAGAGAGAGAGAGAGAGAGAGAGAGAGAGAGAGAGAAACGGAATAGATTGAAGAGAAAGAGAGAGAGAGAGAGAGAGAAACTGAATAGATTGAAGAGAAAGAGAGAGAGAGACTTGGAAACGGAATAGATTGAAGAGAGAGAGAGACATGGAAACGGAATAGATTGAAGAGAGAGAGAGCGAGAGAGACATGGAAACGGAATAGATTGAAGAGAGAGAGAGAGACATGGAAACATAATAGACTGAAGAGAGAGAGAGATGGAAGCAGAACGGATTGAATGGACATCTCAACCTATTGCCATTAACAGGAATCGAACCCTCAGCCTTCGGATTGACAGGCTGCAACACTACCTATAGTGCTATAGCTTTGTACAGATTGAGGTTGTCTGTTGAAGATAAAAGTGAACCAGTGAAAGCAGCCGATCTACAAGCTCAGAAAGAACGTTGCTATCTGAAAGGTTTTGAGATTGTAGATCGGCTATTTTCAGAATGAAGTATGTCATACATACTTCATACCCTCTCAAATAAGCATTTCAGGTTATCTTTATCAATTGCATATGTATTAATTGACACAATTACTGGTAGTGTCTGTTGATATTTATAAGTATTTCCGTCCATTATGAACCAAGCCTCTGTGTCCCGAACTACTCTAGATCACTGGTTCACAAACCATTTACCAATAAAGGCATTTTTGTGTCTCCTCGGAACGAAAACTAGTGAAAGTAGCCGATCTACAAGCTCACAAAACGTTGCTATCTGAAAAGTTGTGAGATTGTAGATCGGCTATTTTCACAATGAAGTTTGTCATACATTGCAAAAACATACTCTCTCCAAGAAGCATTTCATGTTACCTTTAACAGTTGCACATGCATTCATTGAGAGAGAGAGAGACATGGAAACATAATAGATTGAAGAGAGAGAGAGATGGAAGCAGAATGGATTGATTGGACATCTCAACCTATTGTCATTAACAGGAATCGAACCCTCAACCTTCGGATTGACAGGCTGCAACACTACCTATAGTGCTATAGCTTTGACCAGGCTGAGGTTGTCTGTTGAAGATAAAACTGAACCAGTGAAAGCAGCCGATCTACAAGCTCAGAAACACGTTGCTATCTGAAAAGTTTTGAGATTGTAGATCGGCTATTTTCAGAATGAAGTATGTCATACATTGCAAAAACAGACCTTCTCAGATAAGCATTTCATGTTATCTTTATCAATTGCATATGTATTCATTAATACAGTCTTGTTGTTTGCAATGCACTTTAAATGAAGTCTCCACCAAGTGAGGTTTGAACCGGCAACCTTGATGTTATGAAACATTCACTTAAGCGGGAAGCCATTGGACCAACAGACCTGATCCAGTGAAAACGGAGGTCAGACAGATGATACCATTTCACGCAAATAACTGAAAAATCCTGGGTTTAAGTGTTTTTCAAACTGCTCAAAATTGCGGAGAATCTAAGGGCGGAGAGAGAGACATGGAAACGGAATAGATTGAAGAGAGACATGGAAACGGAATAGATTGAAGAGAGAGAAAGATGGAAGCAGAATGGATTGATTGGACATCTCAACCTATTGCCATTAACAGGAATCGAACCCTCAACCTTCGGATTGACGGGTTGCAACATTACCTATAGTGCTATAGCTTTGTCCAGGTTGAGGTTGTCTGTTGAAGATAAAAGTGAACCAGTGAAAGCAACCGATCTACAAGCTCAGAAACACGTTGCTATCTGAAAAGGTTTGAGATTGTAGATCGGCTATTTTCAGAATGAAGTATGTCATACATTGCAAAAACATACCCTCTCAAATAAGTATTTCAGGTTATGTTTAACAATTGCACATGTATTAATTGACACAATCATGTTGTGTGCAATGCAACTAAAATGAAATCCGTATCAAGTGAGGCCTGAACTGGCAACCTTCAGGTTGTGAGGCACACGTTTAAGGGAGAAGCCATTGGACCAACAGACAAGAACTTGTGAAAAAGGAGATCACACAGATGATACAGTTTCACGCAAATAGCTGAAAAATCCTGGGTTTAAGTGTTTTTCAAACTGCTCAAAATTGCAGACAATCTAAGGGCGGAGCTTACTGGTCAACGTGATACATGTGTTCCTCATGAGTCAAGGCACATGTGTAAGCAGGTTTAATGGCTGTCGGCCAAACGAGGCATGACTTTTGCCTGTTTAAAGTTTGCACTTTAAAAAAATCGCTATAGCGCCCCCCTTTGACCAATTGGAGTAAGATTGGTTTCAGTAATATTTGGAATGACCCTCAACATTAACGCAAATTTTCAAAGAAATGTGAGTCTGCATGTATGTGTTAGGGGCAGATGAATAATTGTCATAAAACTGCAATATTCATTGGCTCATTAAAGCTTCATTTTTTCACTTATGGAAAATCTTTGCTGCTTGTTTGTCGGCATAGGTCCAAAGTTCATGTGTAAAACGTTTCATGCAGATTACTAAAAAATCCCAGGAGGAGATAGGTTTTAACTGTTTTTCAAAATGGTGGGAGATCTAAAGGTCAGAGGTCAAAAGTCAAGTTGTTCAGCATGAAGAGACGCATATGTGTATCCAAGTTTCATGGCTGTAGGTCAAACAGGGCATGAATTTTCAATTGAGTGCTATAGCGCCACCTTTTGACGAAAGATTGTGAGATTTATTTCTTGATAGTTTTTCATGACCATCTACCATATGGCAAAGTTTCGTAAAAAGCGACAGCACGGTTCAGCCAGAACTGCGAAAAGTGGCAGAAACAGAAGAATACAGGCAATATTAAAACAGGTCCAGAGCTGAGCTCTGGCCCCGTAATAATATATATAATATAATATTCACCCGCAGCATGGGTTTAACGAGACAGCAGCCAAAATGAAAATCACATAGATGATCCGATCATCTTATAAAAAATGTAAGTGCTTAAGATTTTAGCCCAATCCCAACGGGACCCGACCCAGGCACCGGCTGGGCCGGGTCGACGTTTTTTTAAAATCCAAATAAATTCATATATTAATTAATTTGTAGCGTATTGTGTTCACAATAAGCAACTTGTCATATTAGTCAGATCCCCAAGAGTATATGAAAGCCATTTAAAATAGTTAGACTCTTACACAGCTGATGCCAAATAATTAATCATCAGGGCAGCGAAAGCCGCAAAAGTAGGTCAAATCAATCAGCTGTCTTGACTGTCAGTTGTCACAACGACAGCAGCAGAGAGCCCCCTTTAAAGTTTAAACCATAACATGACATATAGAATGGATCTTCAGACTGAGATTGAAAAGCTTTCTTCATGTCTTTTTCACCTCAAAGTAAATGTTGGATTATTTCTTCAAATGAAAGCACAGGCAGCGGGCAGTAGAAGGTAACATTGGATGTGATTTCTCCATCGCAACTCTTTCCCATCAAACAAAGTAATCTAAACTATTTTGTACTGCTTATTTTGCTTGTTAAAAGCATGCTTTAATTAAGACATGACAGCAATATGGAAAAAACGAAAATATCTCAATTAAAAATATATTTCGTATAATAACCGAATATCATTCTTAAAATGGTTATGGGGCAGTGTATATATTTATATAGCCCTATTTGCTCCAAGCAGTTTTTTAAATAAAATATAGACTGTTGGAATAGGGTGGAATGACTCCTGTTCTTAACGAATTACCAAGATTTAATGAGAAAAAAGGCTGCATGCAGCAATTAAGCTTCTTTAGAAAAATGACTGACGGGCTGGGCTGGGCCTAATTTGTCAATTATTAGTCGAGCCTGGCTGAAATATTTAGGGGATATGAAAGCTCTAGTTAGTAGTTTGAAGTGCTCATGTGGCCTTATAGTTGCTTCTTTTTGTTTTCATAGACCTGCGGTTGCTTATTTCTCGCCAAGGCTGGCAACACGGCTCATGGTCCAACGCACAAAGCCATTGCAGTGTCTGTGTGCACTTGGCGGGTGGTTTTAGAAAGCACTATCCCCCCTCCCTAAGCCGTACCCATGTGTGTCTGCAGAATGGCAATGTGGGGGATATAGCAACAACACACGCCCACGGGCACGCCTCCATGCGCAAATACCGGCGTCGGCATAATGGATGACGGGTAGAGCAGGTAGAGCAGGTGCTAGAATAACCTATTGGGGCGGCGCAGCTCCATTATCGGTATTTAACGTGGTTTGGGGGGGGGGAAAGTGCTCGAGAATAGTGTCTTGCTCGGGGACATTTTGACACTTAAGCCCTATTTACAAAAAATGAAAATAGAAGATCTACAAGCTCACAGCGCATCACAGTGAGCTTTAGAGCTGCTATCTTCACTATTATTTATATTGTATTTACATTTCTGAAAAAAAGGAAATTCTTGTAAAGTGTCTACATTTAAATACAGCATGCTTTGATATTAAAAAGAAAATGTACTTTTGAATACTTTCATTTGTGGTTGAGTAATGTTTCACCAGGAGTATTTATACTTTGGCCCACCACTGCCAGTAGAGCCTCATTTTGAAGCATACAGTGATGTCCAATTGTCCAGGACCCTTCATTTGGGCTGTATTCTTGACAAATACCTGAAAGGTGAAAGCATGGCTACAAAGGTGATCAAAAGAGTTAACCAGAGAACCAGATTTATGGGCAGAGTTTCCTCTTTTATCAGCAAGGATGCCCTCAGGACCCTTTCAGGGGCCCTGATCCAGCCCCTCTTTGACTTTGCGTGCACCTCTTGGTACTCCAACATCTCGATGTCACTGAAGACTAAGCTTCAGCTTCAAACCTCCCAAAACAAACTGATTCGGCTACTCCTCGGACTGGGGCCCACCTTTCTCCCACCCATTTTGCCAGCCTAGGCTGGCTCAGGGTAGAAGACAGGGTTAAACAACAAAAAATGGGATTGGTCTTCAAAATTGTAAAGCAAATTTGCCCGATATGTCCCCTATTCCCGCATATCTGAGTAAATACCTCCAAAAAGTTAGCGACACCCACAGTCACAAAACTAGAGGGAGCGTTAACAACGATCTGGTACCACTCACCCATAAAACAAACATGGGCAAATTCTCCTTCTACAGCACTGCCACCCAGGTTTGGAATAGCGTAACCCCATCCCTCAAAAAGTGCAGTTCGCTGGGCTCATTCAAAACAGCCCTGAGAATTCACCTTTCAGGAGGCCAAAAAAGGAGGTATACTGTTTTCCCCGTTAGACAGACGACCCCCCCCTTTTTGTACATATAGCTTTATTATTTTTTTTCCCCTGCTTTTTTTATTTATTTTTTGTACATAGTGCTATATTTTTCTGTTTCTGTTCTTGTATTGATATTTGAACTGTGGTGCTACTATATATGACTATGAATTGAATGCCAAGGACCTCATTGGAAACAAGACCGCAAGGACCTTTTTGAACAGACCTTTTAGACAAAGTATTTTAAATGTAACTGTTTTACATTTTTGCCTAATAAAATATTCAACCAATCAATCAATCAATGACCTGCTACAACAATATCATGTGCCCAGCAGGACCCTAAGGTCAGCTGTCCAGAGTCTATTGGTCATTTCTCGTACCAGGTTGGGCGGCCATAGTTGAATGGTTGGAGAGCCCGCCTGGGAAGCCTAAGGTTCTAAGTGTCCCTGAACAAGACACTTAACCCCTAACTGCTACCCCCTCCGCATTCCCCCACGAGATGAAGAAAGATAATAAAAAAGAAAAGACCCAGTGAGGCATAGTCGTCTATTAGACCTCCGTCTAAACTGGGTTATAATTGGTCTAAAAGTGAAAGTTTTTTCAAACTTTCACTTTTAGACCAATTATAAACCGGTTTTAGCCTAGCCCTTAGACATATTTTAGACGTCTAATAGCCCCAAAAATGCTCAGTGGGGAAAATGTATGGAATGTCCTTCCACAGGTCTGGAACGAAAAAAGGTCAGCCTCTGTGGAATTTTTTAGAGCCACTTACAAACATTACTGTTTAAACAAGCATTTGTGGAATGTCTTCGATTTTTTGTTTTTTTGTTGTTTTTAAGCTGGAGGAGGTGGAGGAGGAGTTCCCCCACGGGACGAAAAAAGGTCAAAAACTAAAATGTATGGAATGCCCTTCCACAGGTATTGAGAGCTGCAGCCTCTGAACATTTTTAAGAAGGAGGCGTTCCAGTTCCAACAGAGAGAGCAAAGGTGTGGTTTCGTCTTCGTCCAAAAACCGGCCCCTTCCGTCCTACAGTGCATTATCTGCGCAACAGACAAGGCGACGGGCAGGGCAGGACAAAGAGCACAGTATCTGTCCTCTTCAGACAGAAGAACACCACAACAACACTCTATTACAACTTTTCGGTCATTTTTGAACACTTTCAACGCGGAAAATAATGAGGAGGAGTAACTCGCGGCCGGACCTGGCCAGCGCCAGCTTCAGAACGAACGACGGTCCTCCTGTGTTCCTCAGTGGGAACGGATTCAACGAGTGCGGAGGAGAGGGAGGACACACCACTGGAGGAGATGGAGGTGCAAGGTATGTATGCACCTGAGGAGCCTGCGAGGCAGGTGGATCGTATTTGTATAGAGGCTATTATAGGCCAATATACCTATAAATATCAGTGGTGGTAAAAGTACTCTTATTTTTTACTTAAGTAAAAGTATCATGAAATACTCTGTTACAAGTAAAAGTCCAGAAAAAAAAATGTACTTGAAAAGTAAATAATTTGGATCATCACAACAGTAATAATAATAATAATAGCTTGAATTTATACAGCTCCTTTCATAAACCCAAGGACGCTTTACATCAGAACAATGAACAACTAACAGATAAAATGAACAAACAAACAACAAACAACTATATGCCATAAGCCTGAGAGAATAGGTGTCTTTTCAAGGCAGCTTTAAAAGTGTCCAGTGTTGGAGCATGGCGAATCCCTATTGGGATGGAGTTCCACAGGGTGGGGGCTGCCACACTGAAGGCTCTGTCCCCGAAAGGGGACTGAGCAGTGGTAATAAACTCTCATGTAGATACTGTGCTCACACCCTATTTATCATCCTCCCATCACTCATAATAAAATAGTCATTCATATTAACTGACGTTGGTTACTCTTACACGGTCAGGTCAGGGGCAAATGACCGATCATTCATATCAACTGCTAATTTAGCCTATATGTTCTCCCAGTAGATATTTGTTATAACAATATTTTTTGTTTTGTTCAAACAAACAAACAGACTTAACAAACTGTAGGCTTTATGAATAGTCCTATGCAGTGGCTCTCAAACCATTTAATTTCAAGGAAAAGAGTCATTGAAGTTCTTGAAAGACCTATTTACTGACCTGAAGGGTCAATTTGCCCCCCCCCCTTCAAGGAAACCTGAGAGTCCTTGGACCCCACTTTGAGAACCACTGACCTATATTAGCCTTGGATCAAGACTATCATAGATGTATTTGATCGATTTTGACATTTGTATATAGATACAAAAGTAAAAGTCAGACTCAATAAAATACACCTATGATATTCTTGATCCAAGTCTAGGCTTATATTTTGTCCTTCACTTAATAATGTCGGGTAAAGTTACATTTTAATTATTTATTTTTTTCCCAATTAAGAACAAGTTTTCTTTAATGTGATTAGACTGTGCTTATTTGTTTTCCTCTGTTATGTGCTGTTACAATCCTTTGGTCTAGGGGAAATTAAGGATTGTCACATACGGGTTGTAAAGTGAAGTCTGGTTTTTATTGACCATTTATTTTATTGTTAGAATTGCATGATTTGACAATGAATGAATTATTTTATGACATGATTTTCAACACTTGATTTTCAACATGATTTTAAACCTTAACAGAAGACATGATATATGGGGCAACTCAATAAATAATCAAAATCAATCTGAACTAAATAAAGTTTCAGAAACTAAAAGAGTCTAATCTAACAAACATAAAAATAAAGATTACAGAGTGAGTTCTTCTCTAACCTAACTGCACTAAATTGATCTGTCCCAAAATGTACTGGTACAAAAAGATGGCACCCATACACCATTATTAACCAGCAAAGGAAGAATCCAAACTGGTAACAATCTTAACCATCAATGTACCTTCAGAACTACTTGCACCAGCAAGCCTAATGAAGGTTTTACTGAACATAACTAAAGTTAACACATGACATCAACAGCACAAACAATATGGCAGAAGAGCAGCGGACAGCACTACAACAAGTACTGCCAAAATCCTCAGGTGTTTGGTGTCATTAAGTAGCCAACCCCAACCAATCACTGGAAGGGCTGATGATTGGCATCCAG